>NC_056743.1:715638467-715748467 GCF_019279795.1 Protopterus annectens | reverse complement strand
TATATATATATATATATATAAGTTTGGAGGGAGAGGTATAATTTGCAGTGGATACCACTATTCTGGAACCAACTTCCCCCCAGATAAACAAAGTTCACCCCTGTCGATATTCAAGTGTAATTAGCTCTATGAATAGGAAACAGAAACTTTACCCCAAGACTGCCTTCTGTACCACTAATGTACCTAATGGACAGAGGCAGCTCTTAATTGCTTTATCCCATGCATGGGTCCCCTCAAATTATCTATGGTATGGTCCAGTTAATATATAATAACTGACCATGGAATAGTTAAGGCCAATCTAACCAAATGGGATAGGTTAATTTGAGCACTAAAAAGGAAATTAACAAGGCTTAAAATGACCTTCAAAAACAGCTAGTCTAGTACTTATCTTTGAACCTATACAATTAATGGCCAGAGCAGCGTTCTTCCTTAGTGTGTAATCATAAATCTTTTCACTTATTCACTAAAATGTGTGCTGTAACATGCAGCAATTGGAGAAAATCATTACATATTATCAAAATTTGAGACTGGAATGCATTGTTGTTTATGGTACTGTGGACTGCACATATCATTATTGGTAAGAGTTTATGTTTAAAAGTTCAATGAGGATTGCAGAATTGTACATTCTACCTACATAATATTGGGCTTCTAGAACTAAATGAATGATGTGTATAAAACTGTGTGTGAATTTTGAATGGCATATTAAAGTCACTCTTCATTTGAGTCATTCATTCTACTCAGTATTCAACTACGTGCAAAAAAAATGGACAATCCACACACAGCCATTCTGCAATTCATTCCTCGGCAACTGCTCTTTCATTTCCCTGTTTACTTTCCAGAAATCTTCTGATGGCATTGTTCATATATCCTAAACCATGATCTCTGAGTGTGCTGTGCATTCATGCAAGCTGCTTTGACAAAGAAGCTGTTCATGGTGACATAGCTACTATTTTCAGATCACAGCATGTACCTTGCAAGTTTCTTATTACTGATACTACAATACTTTATGAAGAGACTCTGGCTATTCCTGCCCCCTTCCACATCTCATTAAGATGGGTGTTTTTTATTTTATCTTCTATGTCTGCCGATGCAGACCTGTTTATGCTTTATGACTTTGGGCATATTGGTCCATTACTTTTCTGTTACATCTATCAAGTCAAAGCTGTCACTGACTCACAAACATTTCCCTGTTGACCATAAGTATTTTATTATTCTGTATCAAATCACACAGATTAAAAGTAATAATTTACTCAAGCTGGTTTCTTTATCTCAGCAGTTTTCTGTGATACTCATTCACTTAGTAAATAAATAAGACAGTGTTTTTGCATTCAGCAGAACAGACCCTTCTTAAATTAATCCTATCTGCCATTACAAATCATATCCCCCTAATCTTGGCAAATTTATGGATCCCAGTGTAGCTGTATTGCCTGTTTTTTTCTCAATTCCTTTTCTTTCTCATGTAATAGCAGTTATTCTTGCGTTACAGCCACCAGGAATAAAATAGGTTTGATTTCTTTTTACTTGGATTATAGCTTACATTTATTGTAAAATAAATAAATACAACTGTTCCTTTCTTCTTTAAGTTATACTCTTGGCTTAGAACCAGATTGATGTCTTACACCTCTTCTTTTGAAAATGTTCTGCTTAATATTTTAAATGCCTTAGAATATTATTTCAATTTTATGTCAGGTTTTATATTTGGCAGAGCACTTTTTTCAATATTCCATAATACATTTCAGAAAGATTCAGAACAAAGATGTGGATATGTAATACTACCTTCTCTAGTAGACCCTCCTCTCTAGACATTGCCTGTATTTATATTATTGGCCATGTTATATCAGGCTTCAGATCCCAGTTACTCAGCCCACACGATTTCTGTTGTGTATTTTACCTGCATAACATTAAACTGCCTGACTGTAATACATGCTAATGCACAGTGCTGTAATTCAAAATATGTCTGCTTATAGCTTCACTAAATACAACGGCACACGCACAAAAGTGCTGTGCACAAATATCTTCATGTCCTACAGAGCACACACTTTGCATTTCCTTCTGCTTAATTTTTTTAACTCATTCATTCCAATGGAGCTCAGAAAGTTTGCACTATAACTTTCAATGGGAGGAGCCTAAGCCTTTTCACAGAATCAAATTATATCCTCACATTTCAAACAAATGTTCATTTCTCTGGAACCATAAGAATTATGAAAGTGGTATAAATGGCAAACTCTTCAGCACAAACTATTTTTATAGTGGTAGCATTCTTTAGGTCCTAGGTCTCAAATTGAATTTTATAAGTCATTTGTAAACAAATGAGGTTTGGTAACAGACCAGTTTGTCCAGGGACAACTTCAGATGGGTTTTAGATAGAAAATAGTAATATGTTTTTAAGAGGGGGAGGAATGGGTTAAATAGGAAAGTAGGATGATTGGGAGGAAATGAGGTAAGTGTAGGGAAGGGCTTAATAAGCTTTGTGAGAGTGTAACTGGGTAAGGTATCACATTTTGGTGTGAACTTGCTAGATAGCAGGTTTATATCCGAGACGACCTGTAAGAAGGGTCTATATTAAGTCAGCAAAAGCTTAAAATAGTGAACCCTGATTTATCGACCCTTTAAGAGCTAAAACTGACAATCCCGAAGACACTGAACAGTGATTTTTTTTCCCCCAGGGGAAAAAATCGCTGGGCCATTTTTGGGACTTTGCCATTTCCTCCGCTGTGGTGCGATCTCAGAGTTGGTATATTTAAGTAGGGGGGTGTGGGTGGCACAGCCCCCCACATCAGGGGTGTAGGGGCCGCAGCCCCCCCACTGTGTTTTGTGTTTTGAACTTTTTTTTTTGGTGGAACAGCAATTTTTTTCCCTGGGAAAAAATCGCTGTTCTGTATCTTCGAGATTGTCAGCTTTCACTATTAAAGGGTAGATAAATCAGCATTCTGTATTTTAAGCATTTGCTGATTTAATGTAGACCCTGTAAGTACACTGGTGTCAGGTAGGCCTTGGTTTAATAGAAGGGGGGCATGGGGTGGAGGTGAGTAATAGTTAATAATGTTCTTTTTTTTCCTGGGTCAGGAGGGAGTTTAGGCATTTCAGTCTGGTAGGTCTAGGTTAAATGGAACCCACTTTGTGGCTGTAGTTGATGGAGCTTGGGCAAGAGCATACCTCTCAAATGTACAGATTTTTGCTGAAAGTCCAGAATTTTACTTTGGGTCCATGTGTTGCCTCCTTCTTTTAGTCTGTTTGCATGGTGTGGTGGTTTCTGGCACGCTGCTTAAAAAAAGGGGGGGGGCAGTTTTGTTTTGCAGTGGTGCTGTGTAAGAGATTCGTGATAATGTGGGACTCGATGCTCCAGCAACTTACTAGGTTTGTAGTGCATGTTTGGAGCCTTCTTGGGTGGCTTTAAAGAGTGAAATGGTGGGGATCACCTATAGCTGCTAGTGAGAAATGGTACAGAACTGGTGACTGTGGATTTGATTGTGTTGCAGTAACTGGTTTCCCAGGAGTTAGCTGCAGATGTTTTAGTTGCTTGGTTAGTGTGCTTGGCTGTGTGGTGTTTTTACAGGATGGTGGTGGGGCCTGGTGATACGGTTTTAAGCCAGTGGCTGGATTTGTTGCCAAGTGGTCATCCCTTAAGGTCGCATGGGATGGTTTTGGTTGCATTACTTTGTGCTTCCTGTTTGATCACGTTTGAGGAGTCTGACACACTGCTGTGCTGAAGGTGATTTAGAGTGTTTTCACAGAATGAAGTTCATAATGCTGGTCAGTGTGGTGGTTCCTCCGATACAGCTAGAAGAGATGAAAAGTAGTCAATTTGTTCATTGGGATCTCACTTTGTGCTGGGCAATGCACTTTTCTGTGGGCCATCCTCCGCTCTTGCCTTTTAGCTTACTGACCCTTTCTGGCATCTTCTGGGGTCTGGGGCATACATGGATGTAGGGTGTTTAAAATCTAATACCGACTTTTGCTGTGAAGGCCACATTGTTGAGAGGCATTGCAGCCTCTTGGTAGTTGATGTATGGGGCCTGCAAGTAATGGCTGCTTTCTATGCATGTGTGGAGTCACTTGTGGTTCTGTCTTCAGCGGGTATTATTAGAGTCCTATAACAGTTCAGTTGGAAACAGCCTTCATCTTGTCATATGAAATACTTAAGGACTTTGAATCCCTCTTAGACATGCAGTAATTTGGAGGGTTAGCACTTTAATTAGAGAGCAGTTTCTGTTACAAAAGAATATGTCCTGACCTTTTGAAAGTAACTGGATGCAAATGTCACAACTTACGAGTTCATGTAATTCAATTTTATCAGATGATAGCAGTAGAATGTCCTGTCAGTCTCGACTGTTACTTATGACTTTAATGTTGCATGCTCCTTCTAGAAATCAGCACTTTTAGTAAGGTTGCAGTTATTGGCCAATGACTCTGCATTTAGTAGAGTAGAGTGCGCATGGGGTGATGTGTTAAGGAGAAAGGGAATTCTGAAAGGGTGTCCAAAACTCTATGATTTTCCCTGTAAAAGGTGTAATACTAAAGTTGGAAAGAGATATATTTATTTATGGGACTTGTTCTCAGGTATAATGTATTTCTAGCAATGTTATATGTGACTATGTGTAGGATTTTAGCAACATGCTGATGTGTCAGTGGATTATAAATATTGCTAGCTCATTTGGTTTCTGATAGCATTTCTGTGTAGTGTAACTTTGCTTTATTGTACATTTACTACTGCATCGTTTGTACATACTATTATTTTCTTCAACTGAGCAATTATTGCTTTGGTACTACTTTCGTACATATTTCTTGATCTCAGAGGTTGAGAGACATGGCACAGGGTCAGCATTTGGCATGATAAAGATGGCGGTTTAGGTTTGCCGCTGCCAGAGTGGGATTGTTGTTAGCAATTTATGTGCTGTTATGGGCACAGGTAAAAGGTTGGAATTTGGGATGGGTGAGTACCATGCCTTGGTCTGTTCTTGTGGGGTTGTGGTTGGTGCACTTTCAGCCATGCAGGAGTTTTGGCATTTTTGCTGGTGTGGCTGGTGGATTTTGAGTTTGTGGGGACAGTGTTTTGGTTGTCCCTGTGGAGACCCTGGCCTTGCTTTCTGTTCGGTCGAGTTTTCATTTGCTTGTTCGCTTGGTGATGGCGTTTCAGTGGGAGTGGAGTTGCTGTGGTTGTGGCTTGTTGGGGGGAAGGGTTTGAGACTGCGTCCATTTCACGGGTTGTGAGTTAACTGGTAATAATTCCTGCCAGTCGCACATGCATGGTGTGGCCTTAATGGCCGTGGGGGAGGGTGATGATGGTTTAGCTCTCAACTGTCCAGGTCTTTTCAGCGGGAAGATTGACAATTTCATTTGCATACATTACCTGGATGTCAGATATGAAGAGAGGCTCTTTCCAACATTTTAAGAGCATGGCAGCTCAAAGGGAAACACTGCTGTTTACCTACAGATATTACCTTGTTATAAAATTATGGTCACTAAGATATATTCAGCTAAAAAGGCAAAGGATTCAGCCAAGCATGTAATGGTATAGCAAATAATTTTCTATAAAAAAAAAAATGCCCAACTAGAGAAAAAATGGGAGGCGATAGTGTAGTGTACTGGCTCACCTTCAGTTCTGCGCAGGAGTGGGCATGAATACATTGATTGGCTTTAAAACATGCATGTGAAATGAGGCATGATTGATGTGTCATCCCTATTAGCAGTGACATCATGCATACAATTAACCTCAACACCTTGCAAGTCCGACTATTGACAGTTACCACCTTTAAAGTACTTGATAAATACATACAACAAATAACCATACAATTAGCAATGTACTTTCATCAATATAATAACCTCCTCAACACCTTGCAAGTCCGACTATTGACAGTTACCACCTCACAAATCATCACTTGCACAATTAATTATCAGTCCCTATTCAGATATTCAAGTGTAAGTGCAGGTCAATAGGCACCTTAAACTCCCGTTTTTGCTTTCTGCTAACATGTCATTTGTCACCTCTTACACTAACTGCAGGTGACTAGGCACCTTAATGTCCTGTTTTTGTTTTGGCCTAATATGTCATTTATCACCTCGGACACCATTTCATGTATAAAAATGGCAATGTATTCCCCTACCTTCCCTACTTGCCAAGGAGCTCAGATATTCTGTTACTCTGCTGCTGTTGTGCTGAAGATTACTCTGATGTCCTGATACAATGAAACATTCATGCAGCAAACCACTTCTTCACTGGTGAATGTTATTGAATTGTTGCAGTCACTTGAGATACTACCACAGGAGAGAAGCTGTCACAAATGTGGGGCCAAGGATGCACTTGCACTGGAAAAAGCCACATTCGTTTGGAAATGAAGAGCCAAGAAATGCAGGCACAAAAGAGGGATGCTCACGGGCACCTTTTTCCAAAAGAGTCGCTTGCCTCTGCCAACACTACTGAAAATGATGTACTGCTGGCTTAGAAGGATACCAGTGAAAACAGCTGGAGACCACCTAGGCGTCACTGTGAAGTTAATGGTGGACTGGTACCAGTTTCTATGTGATGTGTGTTCCTGGAAACTTCTGCAGGACCCCATGCTACTGGGGGGTCCTGGAGTAGAAGTACAAATAGATGAGTGCCTCTTAGTGCATGCAAAATACAACTGGGGGAGAAACCTTGCCAAACAGAACAGGTGGGTGTTTGGCATCTTTGATTGCTTCCAAAAAACTGGGTACCTTAGTTTTGTGGATAGAAGAGATGCTGCCACCTTAATGCCCATCATCCAGAAACATGTCATGCCAGGAAGTATTATTGTTTCTGATGAGTTGGCTGCATACAGGGGGGTTGAAGGCATACCTGGTATTCATTACAAGCACCGCTGTGTTAATCATTCACAGCATTTTGTTAATCCAGCGAACGGTGCACACACAATGCCATGGTGGGCATGTGGGCAAACTGCAAGTGGTACTTTAAGGGCATGAATGGCACCTGGTCGCACATGGTTGTCAGCTACTTGGACAAGTTCATGTGATGAATAAGATATGGCAAGGACTTTGATGCTTTATTCCTTAACTTAATGCATCATATCAGAGAATGTCAACAGGATCACCCCCAGGTACTTCTGGAGACAATGATGAATCAGAGAATGAAGAGTCCAAGCTTGGACAAAAAAGAAAAAGGGACAGTGTGGACAGTGAGTTGGATAAAGAGAATGCACGTCCTGGACAGTAAAACCACTATTTTTTCTGCTACTGCTTTTGGTATTTCATCAATTTTGTTAAAAAGAGAATGAGCATCCTGGATCAGTAAAACCCTTAGTTATCGCTATTTTGTTCTGCTGCTGCTTTTGGTATTGCATCAGTTTTATTATTTGTTATGTGGTTTGGTGGAGGTCAGCATAATAAATCTTTTTTTTTTTAATAATGTACCCCTGTGTCCGTGCCTATGTTCGCAAAGATGTTTTTTTGGAAATGTCTTTTATTGTAAATACACCAATGCTTTAGGTTTTATGTTGTGGTTTAAGGTTTTATGTTTATGTTGCAATGCAAAGAAATGTTTTTTTATTTTACATACACCAAAGTTTTAGGTTTTATGTTTAAGGTTTTATGTTTATGTTTCAGATTCAGAAAATGCAACGCAATGCAAAGATTAGGTTTTATGTTTATCTTTATGTATCGGAAAATGCATGTTTTCTGTTGAATATTCATTGACAGCAGATGAATATTCAATTGGTCCGACTGACATACAACAATGGGGGAGGGTTTTGGGCGGGTCTTGCTACTGCGCATCTGGTGAGCCAGTACGCTACACTATCGCCAAATGGGATATAGAATATCTACATTATCAAGCTTATCACTTTGCCCTGCATTTTAATTTTATGCTCCTGGGCTGTCTCAAAAAATCCTTGGAGATTAGTGTGCTACCCCAGAAACCAAATACAAGTAATTAAGTTGTATTCATACACTTCATAGTCTGTGAGATGTATGGAATTTGAGTGGCACTGGTTAGCGGTGTAGTTGGGAAGTGTGGGTGATATTTTCTTAGAAAATATATAGAGGAAAAAGTGGTTTATTGCTCGCCGGTTACATATGTAATCATATCTGATTGTTACAGATTTGTGCACAATGTCCAGATTTTGCTGTATATGTTGGACTGTTTCTCATAAAATTCCAGTCTTCGGGCACATGGCTGCTAAATTATTGAGGGCTGACATTAGTAAGTGACAGGCAATGGAGATTCAGACTTCCTACCTTTCAGAAATTTCATGCTAATGCAAAACCTGTTATTCTATTAACCTAAGTTTGCAAGAGTGACATTTAAAAGTGTTCCTATATTTTGGGTCTTGGTCCCTCCTATTATTTATGGCTTTGCCCACATTTTTCCCCATAGTTTGGCCTGTTCTCAAAAATTTTGGTTTCTAACAAATCCTTGCAGACTGATGTCACTAAACAATGATAGACATTTCAGACTTTTCCTTCAGGAAGTATGTACCATTACAAATGTGTTATTCTACTAACTTTCTAGGTTTGGGGGAGCAATATTTAGATGCTGTCCCTATTTGGGCTTTTGTCTCCCCCTCCCATTCTTTTTGGCTTTGCCCAGATTTTGCACTGAGGTTTGTAGTCATCCATTGATGAAAGCAATTGCATTTCTATTAATTCTGTTACTACTTGTGTTGTGTTGACTGAGAGGTATAGTGACTGAGTAATTTATGCAGGTGTCAATATTGTTTGAACGTTTGAGGAAACATTGGAAATCAGCTAGAAGATAAGTGACATGGGCTTTATAAGGTGAGAATTAATCCTCTTTTAAAGTAAAGTACGATAGTTGCATTGAGTTCTTCGTTATGGCTTTGTGCAAAGGTGATTTTGACTATGCAGTGTTTATTTGCAAATAAGGGAGTACAGGGTACTCTTTGCTTCACCTAACCCATAGCTTTTACCCAGGGATGAGTCTCAACAGAATTTGGGACATCCAGAGAATCAGGAGCACTTTTAAAGTGTTGGTACAATTAACTTGAAACACTGACAGAGTAGGAAAGGGACTCTATATACATTTGCTGATGTAAAGGAATTCTGTTAAAAAAAAAAGCAGATTTTCAATTTTTCTGTCATCTGCAAGGTCTGGTAGTAGCATACTCAAGTTGGTAGCCCGCTTTACGTTCCGCATACTAATTGGTGTCAGGTAAATGCATGGGTCAGTCATTGTTGATTGTGGTAAAGACTGTCTATTGTAGCTGTGTTCCTTAGCTGCTCGTGTAAAGTTCTTGATGGATACGGTGGTGCCAGATTATTGAGGCTAGGGGAGTTGGGTTATTGTGACTGTTTGGTTGAACACGGTAGGCCTTTGGCACCACCTAATGTTGTCATTAAGAAATTATTCTCTGGGTGGGTAGGGGATTTACAGTTTTCATTTATTTTGCAGATGGAGAGTGCAGATCCTGAAGGAAGTGGAGTTGGAAGGCGATAGATTCTGTTGGTCGGTATGTGCCGTTCGCAGAAGTGGTGTGCAATGACATTGCAGATGAGGGAGTGCAGAGTAGCACTCATCAATCAGTGGCCTGAAGGTGGCGAGTCGCAGATTGGACTTTGGTCAGTGGCGAGAATGATGTAGGCCTGAAAGGTGATGGAGGCTGTGCCAGTCACTAGAGTGGTGCATAATGAGGCCATAAAGGACAGAGTGAGCAGTGGTCAGTGGCCTGAGGGGAGTGGAGTTGCAAGGTAATGGATTCTGCTGGGGAGGATGCACTGGTGGCTGGAATGGAAGAGAAGGATGTCACAAGTATTCCTACTTATTTGTGTTCACTAAGGCATGTCAGAGTAGTGTTTTGGGTAGTGTGAGGGCAATTGAGATAGAGGTAGGTTGAGGTTAGGATAAACAACACAAGGGATTGCTTATGAGGAGTGTGGGGTTCCTATAGGTGGAGTCGAGTCACAACAGTAGTAGGAGCATAGGAAGTTATTAGGCTATGAGCTATAGGGCTCTTACAAGCCAGCCAAGTCAGCCTTCATGTTTGGATGGGTGGAATCCCTTGGGATGCTTAATAGTTACCCATCCAGTTTATTGGGTTTGTAGAGGGCAAATTACATGCTCTGTTTGACAGGGCTATGGAGTCTTATTCCTGAGGTTGTGGTATCTGTGGGGGAACAAATCTGTACCTTAAATAGGCATTGGCAATGTTACATACTAGGTTAAAGTTTTTACAGAGAGGAGCACAAGGCCCATGTTACTTGTGGTTTGGGTGAATTTTGCAGGTAGGGTTTCAGGAAACATTTTAGTAATGTTAATGTTTTCAGGATATTTTGGGAATGGGGTGCTTTGTTTATGGGGAAGTTAGAAGGCTTAAGCAAGGTGGGGAGGCTAAACAGGGGCTGCAGGTAGGTCGGGCAGCAGGTAATTGGGTCTGCATGGCTGCAGGTGGCATTCGGCCTCTTACACTTTTTAGTGAACATTGCAAGGTTGTGATGTGGGAATAATCTGTAGTTACAGTTAGAAAGTTAAAAGAGGATTGGTGATTTAAAGAGGTTATTTCAAGGTAAGGATATTGTGTGGTTTACTGTGGTTATTTTGGCTTTGGGGAGGGCTCATCAGTCAAGTCAGTTTGACAACTGGTTACTTGGTGAATTTTGTAGGCTACTGGGAGGTTGATGACAGGGACCCAGTTTGTTTAGAGGGTATGGCATACACCATATAACTTTGATTCGACCTTTATGTATGGTTAGGTTTGTTTTGGAGGTCTTGTTGGAAGTTTTGGAATGTAGGAGGGGAAACAGCCTGATCAGGCTGGTGGGTAGAGAAGAGGGCCAGGCTTGTCCCTTTTCTGTTCCCCCTCTGGTGTTGGAGGTTCATGTCAGTGAGGTGGGAAAGGCAAATGAATGGTTGGATGCTACTTGACAAATGTAAGTAAGCAAGTGGAGGTGAGTACACTGCTTATTTGGTTGAATGGCTATTTCAATGAGATGGGAAATTCAACTGAGACGTTGGACGCTGTTTGATAAGTAAAGTAAGTGAGTGGAGGTAAGGATGCTGCTTACTTGGTCAGGGTGAACGAGGTCACGCTTCCCTAAGTTAACTGATATATGAATGTTTATGTCGTGATTAATAAATGAAAATACTAGTTGGTTAATGAAGTTATGTTTATCGAATTTTAATAAAGGTCATCAAATGTCATTTGGTGTGATGTGTTTATTGAAGGAGACCTGGACAAATAAGGTTTGGTAACAGGCCAATTTGCCCAGGGACATCTTCAGATGGGGTTTTGGATAGAAAATAGTAAAAGGGTTTTATGAGGGGAAGGAAAGAAGCTAGTTGGGGGGGTAATAGGAAAGTAGGATGATTGGGAGGAAGTGAAGTAAGTGTAGGGAAGGGCTTAATAAGCTTATTGAGAGTGTAACTGGGTAAGGTATCACATTTTGGCGTGAACTTGCTACCCGCCCTCCCTCCCTGTTTGGAGCATTGAGGATGGTATAGTATATTTTGGGAGCTGGAGAAGAGGGCCAGGCTTGTCCCTCTTCTGTTCCCCCTCTGGTGATGGAGGTTCACTTCAATGAGTTGGGAAAGACAAGTGAGTGGTTGGACACTACTTGACAAATATAAGTAAGCAAGCGTAAATGAGGACACTGCTTATTTGGTTAAATGGTTATTTCAATGAGCTGGGAAATGCAAGTGAGCGGCTGGACGCTGCTTGATAAGTAAAACTAAGGGAGTGGAAGTAAGGATGCTGCTTACTTAGTCAGGGTGATCAGGAACACACTGCCCTAAGTTAACTGTTATATGGATGTTTATGCCGTGATTAATAAATGAAAATATTAGTTGATCAATGAAGTTATTTATGGAATTTTAATAAAGGTCATCAAATGTCATTTGGTGTGATGTGTGTTTATTGAAGGGGACCTGGGCAACTTATAGTATCTCAGAAACCACTCAAGTTACATATATACTGCTGCAGAATTTTACTAATCTAGCTGAGAGCTTTCATATGAGGCTAAGGAGTTATGTCTGTGTTACATGGTTGTTAAGATATTTAATAACATATGAAAATTATATCTATGTAAATTAATATTATAAAATCAATAGTTAATACCTATTTATCTGCACTAGACAGAGGTCAAATATTAATGCAGTTGAGTTTGCTACAGTGTATGTTTTAAGATTAAATCTTTTAAAACCTTGTACATGCCATGATTTTGGAATTATTGATGCAAATATGAACAAGCAATATTTGATGCCTAGAGGTGTCAGTAGGAGTTAACTGCAGATGCACCTGGAGATATCACTAGGATGTAATGAGTTAACCTAGAAGAAAAAAAAAACAAGCACAACAGTACCAGTAGAACCATTACTTAGTATTATGTTTCCTTATATAGAGACATATACAATTATCTTAATAGGGCTGGTGTTATTGTCTCTGGAATTGTGGCCTTGAATCTAGGTATTGTAATGCTGTAGCATTTATTATTAGGTTAGTGTCCATAAAAAATATACAGTACAGATATCTTGTTTTAATTATGCATAGTACTAAGGGCAATAATATGCCTGACATTCATTCAGTAGCACTTGAACTTTTTCATTAACTATACCTGCATGTTCTCTTTTCATAAATGCGCCCAGTGAGGTGTTGTTTAGCAGTTTGCATTGCATCACTTTGGCTCCACTTTGTAATGAACAGTGACATGACTTGTCTTTTTGATTGAACCTTCAGATAAGGAAGTTGTACTAACAGCATCTTGGCAGCCAGATGACATTGGATGAATTCAATAATTCCGCTTTAGTAAAAAGTCTGATCTGCGAGCCCTCTTAAAAGTTGTCAGCCATTTTCTTTAGAAATGTTCCTTGTCATCCATCCATATTTATTTATGATTTGCTCATATGTCCATCTTAGGATATGATTTACATTGTTTTCTACCCCAGCAAGGATCGGGTGGGATAGCAATCATCATTTTCTTTGCATCGCATTGTTCATCAGGTTGTTTAACACTCACTTCTCTAGCAGGTGACTAGTCCCAAGGTTAATTTGTTCACTGTATTCTTGTAAACCTGTGAGTGTGAGCTGGTTAACTAACTGCATAGTATTTTAGGTCAGCCTTGAGCAGAGATGCCTACACCTAGTGGGCTTACCTGGTTAGAAGGTAAATTTTAATAATCAGCCAGCCCGTTTCTCCAAATAGGAAATGTTCAACTTATCCACAGTTCTGATATACTCTCAAAAATGTTCTTATGACTGGTTTGATTTGCTTATAATTTTTATTAATAAATGAAAACTAATCATTAAAAACAATTATGTATAACAAAATCAAAAATATAACATTGGATGAAGAGGGAAAGAAATAAAACATAGTGTGAATATAAACATTGTGAAAGGTTAAACAGGAGTAACAGAAAATGAGAGGAATTAGCTGGAAAAAGATGAGGGTAAGAGAAGTATCCAATAACAAGATCATAATCTGTATTTACAAAAGTAGGTATGCTGTGTAAGCTGGAGTAGTCGGGAAATAGAAAAGTGTTCTAATTACTACAAGTATTCTCTTCCTGACCATATACCAACCAAATGGGATTACAGCCCCAGACAAAGACTACTTGAATTGTAATACAAGTTGTTCTTCATTATTAAGATTTAACCTATTCACAGCTCTTCCAACATTTTACAACACTGGTTTTTGTTATATAGTGGTGTTACCATGAAGCAGTAGAAGAAAGCCCCATCATTTATTTTGGTTACAAGGCACGGCAACATATAATTTGCATTGAGCTGAAATGCTTATTAGAGAACAATAATTGAATGTTTTGCATTGGAATAAAGCATCCTTCTGATTAATGTTACTGGAACAAGTAAAGAGAACACAACCTGTTTATTTGAACTGTGACCTGTGAATGGAACCACTTAAATACATATACTTAGACAATCAGTATCCTGATTGGAGAACGAGCGTTCTCCAGCAGGGCATTAATGTACAAGTAATGTTGAGTGAAAAACGAGTCCATTGCTTCACAGCAGCTTATCAAGCCACCGTGGAGCTTGGACTGAGAAAATGGAATGGCTGCCATTATTTTATGCTCACTAAGTAGTGCTTTTTTGCTGTTTAGTGAGTGTAAAATACAAAAAAAGAAGGCAACAAAAAGGTATAGGTGTGTGTGTGTTTATGACTTTGTTTGAGTGTATGTGTACATGTCAGTGAAAGTGAGGGCGAGTGACTCGTTATTTTACACTTGCTAAACAGCCATTTTGCTGTTTAGCGAGTGTAGAATAAAAAAAGAAAAAAATTTAAATAAAGCGTGTGTGAGACTGTATGTGTTATGAGAGTAAGAGAGAGAAACAGTGAGAGCGATTGAGCGAAACAGAAAAGTGTGTTTATGTTTCTGTCTCATGTGTGCGTAAATGCATACACGAAAGGAGAGAGACTGTGCATGTGAGAGAGAAAGCGAGAGTAAGGTATGAGTGAATGCATGTATGTAAGCAGAGGAGACTGCCTGTGAGAGAGATCGAAATACACTGAGACAGAATGCAGAGCAGACTGTGTGTGTATATGTATGTGTGTGAAAGCAGAAGAGACTGTATATGTGTGTATGGGAGAGAGAATGGGCTGTGTGTAAAATTGTTGTGTTTCACTTGCTTATTATTTTTTTAAGCACTACATTATTTTTATATATGTTTGACATAAAATGCTTCATCCAAACATCATTAGCATATATTACACCAAGTCTGAAACAGTAGGTGGAGGAACTATTTTATATTAAAAATATACAAAAAATATATAGTACTTAAAATAAATAAATAAGCAAGTAAAATACAACAACTTTACAGACAGGCCATTAACACCCTCCCAGGGGGTGTAAAGGCCCTCCACCTATGGTGTCGGACCTCATAACACCCCTGGGAGGGCGTTAATTTCACATTTACACACACCCTGTCAGACATTATTGCTTTCATATATATAATAGAGTTATATTAGAATTTTACAGCAATGTTATCAAATTTAATAGATTGTTGACTATATGAATACATTGTATTTAAAACAGGGCCAATGGAAATGTAAACACACTCGATTTATTCACTAGAAAAAAAGTAGTACAAAAAAACAGCACTTTTGTTCAACCTACCTGAACCTCCTCAAACTTGTAGTAAAATATTTTTGTACTGCATTATTACAATGAATAAATCCATTAAGTTTCCAGTTTTGTTGATCCTATATTTCAGATATTTTGTTCTCATTGTAGATTTCGAATTTATTGACAGACTTTGATTTTAATACAGATACGTTAGTTTGTGATAATTTTTTTTAAAGGTCTTATGAGAGAAAAGGTGGCAGCATAAGGAGGTGAAGTATCCTCTTCTAAACAACTGCTTTAATAAATACTTGCTAGGGAATCAAGAGCACTCAGTCACACCATAGAAATTTAGAAAATGAAGTCTGAGGCCTTTTAGCCAAACCACAGGTGTTATGGCTTTACGTATAATAAAGAAAAGAGTGTTAGAAGTAACATATATTTTCAACATATAAAAAGAACCCATTAAGAAAAGGAAAAATGATGATGAACTTCAAACTTAGATTTTATTTGTGTAAGTTAGCTTTAGTTGTAGAACATATTTGGGTATATATCATATACATAAGCATCTGAATTAAATGACAAATGAATATTATTGGTTGCTCCATTCAAAATTATTACCCAGAATGAGACAGATTAATTCAGTGGGTTGGCTTTCTGAGATACTGGCAGGAGATGGAGATGAGTTCCTATACCTTGGGGGTGGGCTTTTCTGGGCATTCTGGATGCTGATCTCTAGTGGAAGCTGGGTAAATGGGGAGGGGCACTGTCCAAACAGGGGTAGGGTGCTAGACATTGACTGAATTTCCACAGAGGTGGAAATATATACCCCATTGTCACTGCTGCATGACCATTTCTTGGATGATACAGGGAACTAAGTGGGGAAATGGATGCGATCCTAAGTCACCCCTGGCTGAAGTTAATGGCATGTCATCACTGACAAGCCATTAGGTCCATGCTGTTACTATACCAAATGAATATAGTCCAGGGGTAACAGGAGAGTCTGGTAGGCCTGGGAAGGACAGGGGCACTAAAGAATCATGTAGTAAGAAGCATAGAAAGAATAAAGTGATCCAAAAACATTCTCCATGTATGTCATCACAGAAAACGCCAGCTTAAACAAGGAGTAATTGTCTGCCAAGATAAAGCTTGTGAACTAAACATTCCTTCCTAACCCCTTTTAATAGGATAATAGCAGCAAGTTGAGACTGACTGACTTTTGTGGTTCTTTAATCGTTTTATATAAAGGCATATATGACTCTGGAATCTTATAGAAAGTAGGGCTATGAAAATGTAATATTGATTCAAAATATTAGAAACATTACTAACATCAAAATTAATAATGGAATTGCCTTTTGAAGCTAAAGTTTTATTAAGAATTTCAGTAATGCCTTGCAATAACAATGCTTCAGTCATCATTCTGGAAACAATGGGAAAAAAACCCAGAGAACTTCCCTTTTTTTCCTTATTTTACATAGAAAATTACCTGAAGCAAGTTGATTGAGTTAGCTACTTAATTGTTTAGTTGCTTATTTGTAGTTGTGATAAATTTAAAATATGCTTCTTCACTCACACACACAAACACACACACACACACACACACACACACACACACACACACACACACACACACACACACACACACACACACACACACACACACACATCTATATCTATGTGTATGAGTGCTATATGAGTTATCACTACACACATTTCATCTTGTGCTGAAAAGTTGGTGTTTTTCATTGGTGGTACAGTTTGTCGAATTATGTAACTAACTGCCAAAGTTCATTGTATCGACTATTATATAATTCCTCTGCTTTTTTCTTTCCTTCATGTTTGTGTACACCTGGAATTAGTATATTTAATTTCCAGTAGTGTGGAAATGGAGCACCCACATTCAAAACTCCTACATAAAAGGATTTTTTTGTTTTTCTTTTTGTGATTGAAAATGTAACCTATTGGTTTACATTTGTGATTACTTTTTTGTAGATTTTAGTTGGGATTTATGGCAAACTACGATGGGTTTATTCGATGTTTTGTGTTTCAAGAAAACTCAATGGCAATTATTCATAATAAATTAGTTTATGGAATATATTCAAACTGTCAAAAACACACAAAGCCAAAAATAGTCAGCTATAGCAAAATAACATTGAAATTACAAAACAGAGGTAGCACATAACATCACATTAACATAGCATCAATGGGATATTAAAATTTGCTAGTATCACTACACTTTTGTAGATGAGGAAAACCTCATGCAAAATGGTGGTGCACAGTGAACGTGAGCTTTGTCCTGCACACATAGGGAGTATGTGCAAAATCACATGTTCATAAAACGAGAAGCCCATTCTAGTTGTCAATAGATATGTGTACCTATGCAAGAAAACTGCAAAAAATAAAAGGTACTGAGCATCTAATCATAAATTGAAGGATAAATACAAAATGCAGGTGATTACTACACCAGGAGATGATGGCAAGCAGCTTTGGAAAAGTACATTTCATGGCCATCTCCCTGATGCAGCAGAGGTGGAAAAATACACACATTCTACTGATTTGAGACAGTGTGCAGCCATGTTGAGGGCTACACCAAGCCTAGAAATTGATAGCATTATGGATAGCATGCCCATAGAAGCCTCTGTGTGTATGCCATCTCACAAAGTGCTGGTTCAAGGAAGGGTGCGGTAGTTGGGGAACATGAGGAGGTTCATCATATTAGTCATCTTGAAGGCAGATGATTATCCATTAAAAACAGATATTTCCCTACCAAATACACTTACTGATAGCAGTTATTGAGATACAGTGATGTCATTTTATACTTTAGAAAATACAGTAAACATTAGCCATGCAACATTTAGTTAATGGATGGTATATGCCCCATGAAGGACTAGATTTACCATCAGTTATATAGTACACATGCCTACATCAAATGTGCTGTGTTTAGCACATTAGTGTTCTAGTATATTGACTGATGTCTCATAAGTCTTTATGTGGTTAGAATATGACCACCAACAGGCCAGTCACTAGTGGAGTCCCCCAGGGCTTGGCACTGAGCCCACTTCTGTTTGGCATCTATTTCTCTGAAATGGAAGCCAATGCTGAAGGTTTTTGGCTGACTAAGTTTGTAGATTATTGTAATATAGAGGTTATCGCTGACTCCCCTGCAAACACTAACATTCTTCAAGAAGACCTATCTCTGACTGACAAATGGTACCAAAACTATGGTCTTAAACTCATTGATAGGAAATACATAATTGTACCCTTTGGGAAGCCGACCATCCTGGCTAATTACCTTGTTGATAATACACCCTTAAGAGTAGACCTATTGGTCAGGGATTTGAGTACACATGTAGAAAATAGCCTTACATTCAGCTACCATGTGGCCACAGTGGTCAGGAAATCCTTTTATTTTGTGCAACTTATAAGTAGGGGCATGGCATCTAGGTCAGACCAATCATAGAGTACAATGCTCCCTTCGGAATGTACCTGATCAGCCATATGCACCAACTATTGCAACCTCAGAGGTTCCTCACAAAAAGAATACAAGTTGTAACAAACCTGCCTAATGCAGAGCACCTTAAATCCCTTTCCCTCAACTCAGTTTCCTATAGATTGGTGTGGGGTGATCTATGCCTGGCTTAGAAGGCATCAGCAAACCCCACACTTATGAATCTCCTGCATATTTGTAAGTCAAATAGTACCAGAAATACAATGTCTAAGGGATTGACTTTTTGTCAGTGACTTAACAGAAGATGTTGAAGAGACAGATATGTGTCTCAGAGACTGCCCATCATATGGGACAGGCTTCCCATCCATGTGAAGCAGAGTTTATCTATTACTCAGTTTATACACAACCTGGAGAATAGTAAATTTATACTCTGCCTGGCACCCATGTCCCTTATAAACAGAGGTAGCATATGGATACCTGGCCCTCAATGTCTTATTTGGATACAATACATCATTATTCTTTCTGGAAGACTTGGCTAGGCTTAGAAATAACCACTGGGTCATTAGCCTAGTAACCATCTGTGAATCTGTGTGGCAGGTAGTATAAGAGCTGTTGTTCCAGTGTAAACTGACAGTTTGTGTCAGCTTTGTGTTAAGTGATTTTGAAGTAGTGGTTGTATAGAATAGTTAGTGTAATGTACCAGGTTCATAGAGTAAGGGTTGTTTCTTTCACTTCAAGCAGAATGTATGGGGAAAGGTTCAAAACTTTGGGCTGCCAACAGTGTATGGTCAGAACCCAGCATTTCAAGTCAATGTTAAGAAATAAATAGCCCTTGCTAGCCCAGAGGAGCTCTCTGATTATGTAGCCCAGGCAGGTATGACCCTGACCCTGAGCAGTATCCTTCCTTCACCATGAATGATGCCACAATATAGTGACAAGATGATCAGCTTTAACAATTGGCTTAATTTCTGGTGTCATTCAAAGGGGATCCAATGTCTGTCTGCTTGGGATGACATGCTTGACAAGCCACGCTGCTTCGCAAGGGACGGCTTGCACCTGTCACCCCTGGGATTCCGGATATTGGCTAAGGCTCTTGCCAACCCATAGTGCCTTTTTTAGGCAAGGCTCAAATTCTAAACCTACCACCCTAGAAAACAAAAACGGGAAGAAACTAAGGGTAATGCTGCTCAATGCCAGAAGTCTAAATCTCAAAATGCATGCACTCGAGGCCCTTCTCAGTATGGAGAACATCGATGTCTGTGCTGTGACTGAAACCTGGTTCAAGGCTCCTGAGAGCACCCCGGCACTATCAGATTTTACCTCATATCATGCGTTCCGGCCCCAAAACCCAGACCATACCACAAAAGGAGGGGGTGTATCCATATTCATCAAGGATACCCACACCTCCAGGTTGGTGGCTACACACGAAGCATCGGAAACCATCCAGGTGCAATTAACCATAGGCAAAACTGCTCTACAATTTG
Source organism: Protopterus annectens (assembly GCF_019279795.1). Lineage (NCBI taxonomy): Eukaryota > Metazoa > Chordata > Ceratodontiformes > Protopteridae > Protopterus > Protopterus annectens. The sequence goes on along the minus strand of NC_056743.1, from coordinate 715,728,531 downwards.
TAGCATGCTACAGGCCACCCTCTCAAACTCAGGAAACCCACACAGCCTTCCTGAAGACACTGGAGGGTATAAATGTATCACCAAACACCATCATATTGGGTGACTTGAACTACCCGAATATAGACTGGGAACATTACTCAAGCCCCAACTTTCTAGCCCAAAGGTTCCTGGAGTTCATAAATTCAAATGCCATGGAACAACTAGTCACCGTACCCACAAGAGGAGAAAATATACTAGATCTCATCATCACAAACATGGGGACAAAATGCTCCACACTGGAAGTATATCCCTCTTTGGTGAGATCAGATCATAAACTAATCTCACTAGAAATCCACATCCCGCCCCACCCCAAACAAAAAAGACCACAGTGAAGAACTTCTCTAAAGCAAACTTCACACTACTTAAGACAGGTGTGGTATCCTTCAAGGCCCCGAGCCAATGGAAACCACAACCCAAGCTGGAAGCCCTTACAAATGCCTTCTATGAACACCTTCAGGACTGCATGGATCAGGCAATCCCAAATAAAACCAAGACTCTTTCCACCAAGGGCAAACGTCCAGTCTGGTGGACCCCAGCCATAAACAAACTTTACAATAATAGGAGAAAGCTATTACATGATAGAGCAAAATCCCAAAAAGGGAAGGCATCTTTGATCAGTACTAGCAAGAAACTACGATCCCTCATAAAATCATCAAAGGCCAACTTTGAGAAAAAAATTGCCATAGATTCAAAAGACAATCATAAGGCCTTCTTCAGCTATGTCAGAAATCTGGGTGGAAACTCCCAGATATGCTCAGAATTAGTCCAAAATGATACAAAAATCACTGAGCCCACAGACATTGCCAACATACTGGCAGACAGGTTCAGCGCAAACTTCACCCCCTCTCCCCCAAAAGGAGAGATAACTATCCCAACAGAGTGTAGCCTTCCAGACATCTCAAATGCGCAGGTGAAAGCTGCTCTCTCTAAAGCTAAAAACACAGCATCAATGGGACCGGATGGTGTCCCCAGCTGTGTGCTACATGAACTCAATGAAGAACTAAACCCACATAAGGCAGCTGTTTAATCTTAGCCTTACCACAGGATATGTGCCCAAGGAGTGGCGTACGGCAACTGTGGTCCCACTCCACAAAGGTGGTGCCTCTACGGACCCTGGTAATTACCACCCCATAAGCTTAACAAGCCTGGTCTGCAAAGCTATGGAGAGGATCATAATGGAACTCATAAACAAGGACATAGGGGACTTGCAGACCTTGAACCCAACCCAGTTTGGCTTTGTCAAGGGCAGATCTTGCCTTTTGAACCTGGTCGACTTCTTCGAAACAGTTACCAAGGCCATTGATGAGGGAAAGGCAGTCCATACAGCCTACCTTGACCTTGAAAAAGCTTTCAACACAATACCCCACTCGGGTATCATAGAGAAATTTACCAGCTTAAATGTAAACCCATATGTCACAAGATGGGTTGCAAACTGGCTAAAGGACAGAACCCACAGGGTTAGAGTTGCTGGAGCCATGTCAGACTCCAAGCCAGTTACAAGTGGTGTCCCACAGGGCTCAGTCCTTGGCCCCCTATTGTTTGGCATCTACTTCTCAGAAGTACAGGCAAACATAGGAGGACTATGGCTGACAAAGTTTGCGGATGACTGCAAACTGGGTGCCATAGTGGATAGTACATCGGACACAGACATCCTTCAGAGGGGTCTCACGGAAACTGATAGCTGGTGCCAGAGCCATGGCCTGAAGTTAAATGCAAAAAAGTGTATAGTCATACCCTTCAGGAAAAACAAGGTAACCCCAAGCTACCATATAGGTGGCAACCCACTAAGCACAGAAGAGGTTATCAGGGACCTGGGTACCCAGGTTGACAGTGGCCTCTCGTTTGACACTCACGTTGCTAAAGTGGTTGAAAGACCTTCTACATTGCCCATCTGATCATGACGGTATTCACATCCAGATCAAGTGAGGTCATTGCTCCCCTGTACTCTTCACTTATCAGACCAATGATCGAGTACAATGCCCCATTGGGGATGTATCTCACCCGACACCTGCAGCAATTGGAGAGACCCCAAAAGTTCCTCACCAAAAGGATAAAGGGACTCCAAAACCTGTCATATACTGCCAGACTGAAGAAACTCCAACTCTATTCAGTTGCATACTGTCTGCTCAGAGGTGACCTGTGCCTGACATACAAGGCCATGACCAACCCGGAATTAATGGACATGCTCCACCTCAAAAAATCCAAATCCACCAGAACCACTAGAGCAAGTGACTTAAACCTTAGCACAGATATAAATAGGATGTGCTGGAGGGATAGATTTATCACCCAGAGACTCCCCATGCTGTGGAATAAAATCCCGGTCCATGTGAGGCAGAGCACCTCGCTGGCTCTTTTCAAGAGAAATCTTGACCGGTGGATGGGAGATCGTAGGTTTACCCCGGGAATCATCTCTGTGTCACTGCTGGACAGAGGCACAACAAACTAATGGGCACAATATTTCTAACATAAGGGGTGGCGTAAGCCACATAACTTTGGGCTAGGCTTATAAATGCCTTAGGGCAGATAGCCTAGTATAAACCTATGAACCTATGCCAGTGGAGGATGTGATATCAGCATTTAATAATTTGTCAGTAGTATCCCCCTGAAGCTTTGTAGCTATTATGCTGTTTCAAGGAATGGTATTTTACTGATAAACCTAGAAAGCTTGCTAAAAGATCTGCTATTACTGTACATTTTCCACCTTTATTTCCAAAAAAAAAAGTTTTGAAATATCAGTTGACCCCAACAAACGATATCTCCCACAAACTTAAAATAGTGTGGAGGCATGGCATCAGAGAATTCACTGCTGCTAGTTAGGATGGTCGTGGGTCTGAGTGCTGCCATGTCTTAGGTTCATAGGTGAGTACTAGGCTAATGGCCATGGAGCCATTACAAGCCTAGCCCATAGGATTACCCGTGCCACCCAATTTTAGTTCCCACTGCCTCTGTCGAGTAAAGCCACTAGAGTGATTCCTAGGGTGAATTTTCTATTTCCCATCCACTCATCAAGATTTCTGTTGAAGACGGCCATTGAGGTGCTCTGCTTGACATGTATGGGAAGTCTGTTCCATAGCATGGGCAGTCTCTGGGTTATGAACCTGTCCCTCCAGCATGTTCTGTTGATTGTGGTAATGAGGTTGATGTCTCTGGAGCATGTGGTGCCGAGGGATTGGGATTTATTTAGATGTAGCATTTCTAACAAAGCTGGGTCAGACATGGTTTTGTAAGTCAAGCAGAGCTAACCTCTAAGCAGGTGATATGAGACAAAGAATAGTTGGAGTTTTTTGAGTATGTCCATATAGAACAAATGTTTAAGGCCTAGGATCCTCTTGTGAGGTACTTTTGTGGCCTCTCCAGTTGTTGCAGGTGTCTAGTGAGGTACATGCCAAATGGGGAATTGTACTCAATGATTGGCCTAATGAGGGAAGAATAGAGAGAGATAATGACCTCTTTCTTCCTGGATGCAAAACCCTTAGTAATGAGATGTGCCACATAGAAGGACTTTCTTACCACAGTGGCAATGTGGTGTTCAAAAGAGAGGTTGCTGTCAGCCTGTATTCCCAGATCTCTTATAACGCCTTCTGTGATCAGTGGACTACCATTGATGTGGTAATTCATGGGAACTAGGTTTTTCCCAAAGGGGATGATGACACATTGTTTGGCATTGAGCTTAAGGCCATGGTTCTGACACCAGTTGTTGGTCTCAATGAGGTCTTTCTATAGGATGTCAACATCAGTTGGGGAGTTAATAATAGCTCCCAACTTGCAATCGTCTACAAATTTTGTCAGCCATAGTCTTTTCTTGCTGGCCTGGACTTCAGAGAAGTAGATACCAAACAGGAGAGGACCCAGGACCGATCCCTATGGGACTCCACTCGTGACTCGTCGGCATTCTGACTTGGAGTCTGCTACTTTCACACTGTGGGTTCTACCTGTGAGCCAGTTTGCAACCCACCTAGTGATATAGGGGTTGATGTCTAGCTTAGTGAGTTTTTCTATGATTCCTGAGTAGGGAATGGTATCAACGGCCTTGGCCAGGTCAAGGTAGGCTGTATGTACCACCTTACAGTCATCCACAGCTCTGGTGACTGACTCAAAGAAGTTGACCAAGTTCAGCAGGCATGATCTACCCTTCACAAAACCAAACTGTGTGGGATCCATTGTTTGGAGATTCCCTATATCCTTGTTTATTAGGTCCATGATGATGCGTTTCATTGCTTTGCATATCAGACTCATCAGACTAATGGGGCGATAGCTCCCAGGGTCTGCAGTCACCCCTCCTTTGTGGAGAGGGATGACTGTAGCAGTGTGCCATTTGGTAGGGACAAAGCCTGAGGTGAGGCTGTAATTGAACAGGGCACACAAGTGAGGTGCCAGTTCACTCTGTAGTTCATGTAGAACGCAGCCATGGATATTGTCAGGTCCCATAGAAGCTGCATTCTTGGCCTTGAACAGTGCTGTTTTGACCTGTGCAGCAGTAATACCGGGTGCCTGGCAATCTACTGGTATTGTGACTGGTCCTTTGGGGGGGTGGGGGTAAAGTTGGCACTGAATCTGTCGGTCACTATATTTGCAATATCTGTTGGCTCATTATAGGAGGTACCATTGTGTAGTAGCTCAGAGCAAATCTGGGTATTACCATAGAGATTCTTTACATAACTAAAGAAGGCCTTGTGGTTGTCTTTACTATCTGCTGCAATTCTGTTTTCATAGCTAGCTTTAGAAGATTTGATGAGGGATCTCAATTGTTTGTTGAGGCTGATAAGGGAGTTTTTTCCAGACTTGGAACTTCACCTTATTCCGCATCAGTTTCCGCGTTCTGTTGTAGAGTTTGTTTATGGCAAGGGGACCAGCAGATTGGCTTTCTTTTTTTTGAGGAGAGTGTCTTGGTTCTATTGGGTATGGCAAGATCCATCCATTTGTGTACATGGTCGTACAGTGCACTGGTGTATGATTTTGCTGGTCATGCAACTATTATCCATTTGCATGGGTGCCGTGAAGTTTTTCATGCTGGTTACCTTTGCAGAAGAGTGGGGTGGGAGGGATGTGGATTTCCAAGCTGATTAGTTTCTGGTCAGATCTAACCAGAGATAAGTTGACTATTGGTATAGAGCAATGGTCACCCATATTAGTAATGACCAGGTCAAGGATGTTGCTACCTCTAGTGGGGGTAAGAACAAGTTGGTCCAGGGCATTGGAATAATGAATTCCTGGAAACATTGAGCAAGTGTATTGGTACATGAGCAGTTTTCCCAGTTAATGGAGGGGTAGTTGAAGTCACCCAGTATGAGAGTGTTAGGTTGGACCCTAATATTCTCCAGGGTGCTTAGGAACGTGGATTGTGAGTCTTGGGACATGGTTGGGGACCTATAGCAGGCTACGACCTGAATTGCTGTCTTACCCAATGTTAGCTGCACCTGAAGTATCTCAGATGCATTATGTTGGGCTACCAGTCTGGAGGTGTGCGCATCCTTTATGAATATGGAAACACCACTGTCTTTGCAGCTTTGGTCCAAGTTCTGGGGCTGAAAGGTGTGGAATGAGTTATAGCCTGGTAGGGCAGGGTTGCTTTCTGCTGCATTGAGCCAGGTCTCTGTTATGGCACAAATGTCAATGTTCTCCATTTTAAGGAATGCTTCAAGCGAGTGCATTTTGAGATTTAAACTTGGTCATAACAGAACAAAATTGGGAAACTCAGGTTAAGTGTATATATGCCACTGTCACCACATAGACCTTAGTTATGCTGCAGACATTAGCAGTTTGCTAAAGTATTGGCAAATAAAGATTGCTATTCTCTCAAAGACGTTTATTGAACTATTGCTTTACTGTTGCGGATGTAGCTGCAATGTCTCTGTGCTGGTCTGATACTTTACTTTTGGAATAACCAAAGACACATTACTCTGATATTACCACATCCCATATCTAGGGAATTAAGATATAATATTGTCATAACCTGCATAGTATTGGCTAGGCTTGTACAGGCTCTTGTGCCATTAGCCTAGTAATCACCTATGAATACTTTAACACTGTGTTTCTATATGATGGTGTCTGGGTATTTATATTGCTGTTTTGTACACTTCTGCTACGTTCAGTTTATGTTATTGTATAATTATGTGCCTTCATTTCAGTTGTATATCACTTGTGTAGGTGAGCGTTTTGAGTCTGTCTTTGTTTGATGATGTATTGCATTATGACTATGCACAATATGGCATAATTATTTGTGGCTGTTTCTGTTCTTGCATATTTTTGCACAATGCCATGTTCATTTGGGGGTTGAGATGAATTTTCTCACATGCCAGAGCTTTGCTATAGTTTGCTGATGCACTATCATCTTACGTTTTCAACATTGTGTGTGTGTCAGTCGTCAAAGTAATCAATATTTACAGGGTTCAACATTTTTGAGGGAGTTTTGTGTCTCAATGTTATACATTTTCAAAATTGTTAATGTATTTTATATATACACATATATATATATATATATATATATATATATATATATATATGTATGTATATTTATTTATTTATATATATATATATATATATATATATATATATATATATATATATATATATATATATATATATATATATATATATATATATATATATATGGGATCCGGACACATGCTCGACTAGCATATGTCCGAATCACAAAACATCGAACACACATACACAAAAGCGCTTAACATCAACAAGAGCTTCTGTGTATGTGTGCCTGTTTTGTAGATCGGACTACAGTGCTGTAGTGCGATCTCGGATTGAGAATAATAAAGTAGGGGGGGGGTGTATTAAACTAAAACCTTTTTATGAACTTTTACCACACATCCTAGTGGATTCTTAGGATTTTTTGGTGAAAATGGTACAACTTGAATATACTCCAAACTTGTCCTTTTTGACTATTGATGTCAAGGATTTATTTTCAGTCATAACGCATGGTATTTAACTTGAGTGGTTCGAACAGATGTTGACCGAATTTGGTTTTCTATGACACAATGACTTTTAATTGGTCTTGGAGAATATGGAGTTAATTCTTAAGAACAATTATTTGTATTTTCAAGGGGAATATTATCACCAGCTTGATGGGGTGGTCATGGGGTCTTCTTGTGCCCCTATTTATGCAAATATCGTTGTGTTGTACTGGGACTCACATTTTGTCTTTCAATCCTCTTACAAGGAATATATACATAGTTTTTTTTGTTTTTTGGATGATATTTTTATAGTATGGAAAGGCCCTGCTGAATGGATCCCTCGTTTTATGGAATTTCTAAATCATAACACTGATTTTTTAGTCTTTACATACACATTCGATACTGACAAGATATATTACTTGGACGTTTGTATCAAAAAGGACGATGTAAATCACAAACCTACATCACAGGTACTTCGGAAGAATTGCTTTTCTAATTCATATTTACACTATGATAGTAACCACCCTTTTATCAAAAGAAAAATATAGTAAAGGGTCAGATGGTTAGAGTGGCAAGGATAACAACAGAAAGGGAAGTATTAGTGAATGAATTGGATTATGTTCATTCATTATTCCTGCAAAGGGGTTATAAAAATATGTAAACACACAAAATTGGATGTAAATTAATATACAGACTTAATATTATCTGTTATTTCATAATTTTATCCTTTAAGGGCTGGGATTATAGAAGTGGGGTCATTTAATCCTGGAAAAACACAAGCATCCAGGCATAGCTGCCACAGTAACTCTTTAAGTTCTAGCCCTTTTTCCCTGTCCCCACCCCTGTCATCCTGTTTTACACATTCAAGAGCCCAAAATTTAAAATCAGCCCTCTTGCACTGGAGAATATGTCTATACAGGGCATTTTGTTCTCTCTTTTGACTAATATCGTACATATGTTCATATATGCGTGATCTCAAATTCATCTCAGTTTTTCCCACATAAAAGGCCCAACAAGCATTACAATAAGCAAGATAAACCACCCCTTTTGTAAAACAAGAATAATAATCTAAGGCCCTAAGGGTGAATGGTAAACTCGGTAAGATTAATGTATCCAAATTGGCCAAAAAAGAACATTGGGAACACCTACCAAACGTATGTGTTCCATTTTTTCCATTATGTGCTCCTTCCCATACTGGTTTACTCTTTTCTAGAATATCTTTGAGATTGTAATTTCTCCTATAACTATATAACAGGCATTTATTAAACACCTCTTGTCTATTGGGCATTCTGTGAAACATATCCCAAATACCATTAATGGCTTTTTTGACCCATCCCTTATCACTATTGAATGTGATGATCATAAGAGGAGTGGGGGCAATGGGGTCCTGGTGGTTACCCTCTCAGGGCAGATTGTGGCTAAATCTCCTACTATCAGTGGTAGAGTCGTATCTAAGAAGGGGTAAATAAATAGTCCCCCAATCCTGGAGGATCTTTTCTTGAAATGACGTTTCATTGAAATAGGTTAAACCATTTCAGTTTCAGTAAAATGAAGATTCAGCATTATGACAAGGACTCATATCTATCCATCTACCTATCTGTATGTACATATAGTTATAAATGCACACAACACATTAGGCATCTTTGTCTGTCTCCCCTTCCATAGCAGTAATAGCATCACTGAAAAACAGCATTTGTTTCTTCTGATGTGCAAAGGGTATCATGCATCCTGCTGTAATATGTTGGATTCAACCATTCCGGGTTATTTAATTTTCTTTATTCCTGTTTAGCCTTAAGCAGAAATCTGCCATGAATTTTGATGCAGGGGGTTATATTAAACCACTATTACTATTGTCCAGTCCCAAATTCTGGAACATTGAAAATTGCATATGTAAAATGTGTAGCTTTGGAGTCAGATACATTAACACTGATACTCAAATGCAATAAAAAATATTACTTCATAGTAAGATTACTCCCAATGAAAAAGAACATGCAGAATTATAACGTGAATGGAATAAAACCAGCAAGGCTTATTTTTGATTCTTGGAAATGTATGAAAAGTTGGTCTGCATTTATATGTTAACATATTAGGATACTGCAATTTAAATTTCATCACTTTTAGTCTTCAGCATGAGACTCAATTAAAAAAGTGACAGCTGCACTAACAAAGGTAACAAACAAATGGCAGTTGTCAATAATAATTTTCTGCTCAGATTGCTCTCAAGTGCTTCAGTGATCTGCACTGTGGAATACAGTTAATGAATGAATAATATAGCTGACAATAACTGCATAAATCATCCCCATATAAAACAACACCATTAGGGCTGTGTATTTTGTCTATGAAATCATGTCAACAGCACAATATGTATGCATTTGTTAACATTATGATTCTCAGTTTTCTACAGTATTTTTCATTTATTTTTCCTGTGTATCACCTTCTTCATGCTGAATGTCTTAACTATTGTCTTTTTTATGTTTCTAATTATGCAGATCAATTTTTAAATGCAGTCACTCGAAAGTATTCAATTATGTTAATTTCTGTGTCTATAATTGCATTTGAAGAATCTAATAACCACTGAAAATACCGTCTGTACTTTGGATTGCACTGAGGATGGGTGTTATACAGAGAACGTACAATATAGTCAGCTATCAATCAGAGGTGTAATATTTATGACTTTATAGTTCTTTGATCTCTTTGGGACTGTGGTATTTTTAATTTACAGTAAAGTTGTAACAGTATGATTCATTTCTGAGTTTTATTTTAACAATATCCTTGTTTTATTTCTCTCTTCAAAATTATGTACAAATTATGCTAAAATGTATACCGAGTTACAAAGAATGGTCTTGCCATGGAAAGCAATTATGCTGTACTGCCCAAGAACCAAGAATGCAGCACTTCCTGTCAATTAGAAAAGGGTATCTGAAAAAAATGTAAACATCTTGGGAAAACCTCTGATGTTAAATTAATGAAATTGCTTATCCAGTATTCATTCTTTAATTAAGTTAATTAACTAATAATTCCCTGTATGTTTTGTATATGTGCACTGGAATACAGGTGGTGTACATCAGAAGTGTTTTAATTATTCTATGTTATCAAGAAGTGGATGCCTCCATTTACTTAGAAACTGTAGCATGGACCTAACAAATGCCAGATTCAAAATGTCATGTATTATTGGTTGCCAGTTTCAAAGAACATGCGGCACATACTTTGATGCATTTTACTATTTAGATACACTTTGTGCACCTCTAAAGTTCATGTGTGTGCCAGAGACTGCTGAGTTGTAAATAAGGGACGTGGACATAAATTTCATCTTACAATATTCATAGGTGCATAGGTTTGGTGAACAAGGGCAGTGACTGTTGGCAGTTATTATACCTGATTCTTCAGATCCCATGTTGGAATATATAGATACCCTGTCGTCATTCTGTCCTTTTGTAAAGGTAAGGGATAATGGAATGGATTTAAGAGTGGGAGTATGTTGCATAGGTGTGGGAGTCTTTTAGATATTAATTTGTCATGCTTCGTGGTGCAGTTAATATTATTTTTTATGGGGGTGAGTGTCCTCTTACATTACACTCAACTGGATGGGTACTCTGTGCAAAGGATTTCAAATAATAATCTGTCCTTTAATGCTTTTTATATCAGGGATAGGTCTCTTCCAAGAAAACAATACAATACATGTATATGGCTAGAGTACAGATTGGGGTGTAATTTTATAACACTGGTATCATAACAGCAGTATACAAGGGAACAGTTACTCAACTGACACTGCTTTTAAGCTCACCAAGGATCAGTCGGGGCATCCCCATATTTTCTGTGAACAGTAGTGGTTAAATGGATATCAAATTAAAGGTCTTCGTTTATAAGGATTTCAATGTCTATGAATATTTTGTCAGATTCTAGCTGTTTCCTATCAAATGTTTGTAAAGCAGGTGGTATTGCAGGCAATGCTGTATTTTGGTCATTGAAGGTAACTTCTGCCCCATGTAATGTTAAGTATGCTTTTAAAGGGAGGTGGTATCAGTAATGATAAGAACAGTGCTTCCAAGTCAGTCAGTCAGTCAGCCAGACACTGGGGTTAAATATTATGTCAGACAAATGGATGCCAAAAGGAGTTGTCTAAGGACAGAGTCTTCATGGACACCAGTCCTACTGATTACACTTCAATTTCCCTTTAGATCCCTGAGTTTGTGTGTTATTTTATCGTGTTTTATAGCATGGGATGCTTTAGCCAATTGTATTTAGGCTGCATGGAAGGTGGGCAATTTGTTGATGAAAGCTATGAGGTCAAACCTACCTGGTTTATGTTCTGATATAGGAGTTTCCCATGGATTCTCTTTAGCAGCTTGCATGGAATGGTAGGTCTGTAATTTTTGGAGTCAGTTGATGATATCTAGTGTTGACTGGGTCTAAAACATTTTGCTTTCAGATGCCAGGGATAAAGACAGTTTTTTAATGGTTATACTGTACATAAGGGGTATACTAACTTATTTTTGATTGCACAAATTAGGCTACCTGGAATTTCTTCTGGTCACATGGAACTGCAGTTTTTTTTTACAATACATAGGGCAAAGGTGACTGTCTTGTGTATAATTTGGGGTGGAATTGTTTTGCAAGGAAGAATGGTGAATGAGGTTCCTCTCTGTGACCTGAAGTTTACTCCAAATGCATATACTAAAGGACTAGCTATGCTTATTGGCTCTTTTATGATGATAACATTTTTTGTTCTAGAATACTACATTCTTGTTCTTTCCCATTCATTTTTGGATGTGGCTGTAGAAGGTTTTTTACTGTCACCCATCTTTTTTTTTACTGGGGATGTAAAAGTTCATTTCCCCCTAACACCTTTATTGAATTCTAGGCCACCCTTTGGTCATCTGGTGCCCTAGGCAAAAGGGCTCCACAGCACCCTTCCCCACACACCCCAGAGCCCCCATCCTGGTCTGCCTTCACCACCCAGATTACTTTTTTCTTCCTTGTTCTCACAGTTTGTCTTACCCTTCAAGTTTTTACTGAATTCATTCAACAGAATTTAAAGATAAAATGTTTTTACTACAAGAAATTAAACAAATTAATGCTGGTAAAGTGCCCCTGGTAGACTGGTACCCTAGGCAGCCACCTAGTTGGCCTATGCCTAAGGCCTGCTAAGACTGAATTATCTCTTGTGACACAGGCAAATTTACATTAATTTAAAAGTAATCACACTATAATTAGCATAAACATTTTACTTCACATATGTTGCTATATATCATATAACCTAAGCAACATTAGATAAATTATTCATTTCCTGCCCTTTTTTAAGCAGGAAACATCTTTATTAAACCATCACTTACAACATAGGCAGTCATACAGTTATACAAATGAAAACAAACCACACCGACACAGTCCTTGTTGTAAGCATTTTACATTACAATCCATACTGACACACTCCCAGTTGCAAACATTATACATCACATCTAATCTCCCCAATCTCATTTAGGTCCCGCCACCTTTTAAACCTCATTCCTCCCTTATATGTATTCTTTCCACAATTCCCATTTTTCCCTATGTAGTTTGCACCTACCCTTTTCTAAAGATCTTAATTCCAGTTCTTTTATCCCTGTTACTATATTCAATGCTTCTAGTATAGTTGGTTTAGATTTTGATTTCCATTTTCTAGGAATTGCTTTTTTGGTAACCACCATTATTAGACACAGCAAGGCCTTACCATGCCTAGGTAGTTCCAATTCTGTATCATAGCTCAGAAAAATGATTTCCGGGGGCGTGGCCAAGGATGAACACAGGATAGCAGCAGATTTCTTCAGCTCCACCAATTTCCTTACATTGACAGGAATTAATTACTTAAAAAATTAATTCTTGAAGTAATTTTCTTTCTAAATATGTTTGTTTTATATAGTTCTTGAACTATATCTAAAAAAGAAAGGAAATCTTAATAATATTCCTGTCAGAAATTACTTTGGAAATTTTCCTGTCAGTTTATCAGTCTGAAATGAGTTCCAGTAAGACAAATTCTCAAGACTCCAGCATCAAGAAAGAACTTCAGTCTCTGATAATTATAGTCCAGCAACTTACTGCTAAGATGGATAAAATGGATACTAAAATAGACACTTTCATAGAAAAAACTACAAAACAAATAGACTTGTTACATATGGACCTGCAACAACAGAAGATCCAGATGACAGGCATAGAAGAAGCTGTGAATGACATGGAAAATAGAATACAAGAAGAGGAAATCAACATTGAGTTTCTGCTGAAACAAAATACACATTTACAAACAAAGCTGGATGACCTGGAAAATAGATCTAGGCAATAACATTAGGATTTTGGACTGCCAGAAAATATTGAAGGTAACAATATTACTTCTTTTTAACAACATGGCTCCCTAAAACTTTAGATTTACCAGAAGCATTCTCTTTTGATATCGAAGAGCACATAGATCTATAGCTAATACTAACTCTAACAAAAACTATCCTAGATCAGTTATAGTTAGATTTCTATCATCTTTTGATAAAGATATGGTTCTTAAATCTGCTTGGGCTAAAGCTCCTGTTAAGATTAATGAAACAACTGTGCGTTTTGACAATGACTATTCTTCCATGGTATTAGCTAAAAGAAAAGTTTTTCTGCCACTAATAAGGGAGCTTAAAAACGCACAGTTTAAAACATACCTTCTGTTTCCTGCCAAGCTTAAAATCTTCCTTCCTGATGGTCCTAAAATTTTCGATGACTTAGACTCTGCTTTACTGTTTATCAAAAAATAAGATTTTGGAAAAATAGAAGAAATGGAATGGGCTAGTCCTTCGTTAAAGAGACTGGCAACTGAAACTTAGTGGAAGACTTCAGAGAAGAAGAAGAGACTAAAAAACAAATGATTTGTCCTATATTTTTTCTTCTCTCTCATCATTTTATTTTATTATTAATCTTTTTAAATATAGTTCCTGCATTTCCAAGAAGCAACAAATATTTTGAAAAAGATTTAATCAAAGTTATTCTCTGTGTGCAAAGAAATGTTTTGTTTCATAACTAGTCAAAATATCTGGAGATTTAATGGCAAGCTGTGATTTAACTTGTTTCTCTTTCTGAAAAGGAAAAATAAGGTCAGTAATTTGATACATTTTTTTCCTTTAAAAGTTTATATGTTCTTCAAATGCTATTCCTAATTATACTTTCTTGATTACACTGCTTATGCTTGTTTGTAAATAATCTGTCATGCTTTAACCAATAATAATTAGAACTAAATAATAGTAAATAATATGTTTTATTTTTAACTCTATTAATATAAACAGTAAGTAACATTCTATTGTATATACTTCTTATAGCTTTCTCTTACATTTTTTTTTATTTCTGCCTTACACCCTTTTACTTTCTACTCTCTTTTCTTTTCTTTATTAATATATAGAAATGCTTTTGATCATATAGACACAGTAAATAATAAGATTTGCATAGGAGTTGAGTTGGGACAAAAATGTTGAGTTTTGTTACTTATTAATAATTTTGGGCTTGATTTCACTTACATAGAGTCTGTAATAACCTGTAGAATGCATTGTGAAGGTTTTGTCATGTTTAGATGCATTTACACTGCTAAATGAATGTTTGTCACTAGTTTTAATAAGTTTCCCCAAAATGTTAAGAGAGACAATCTGGGATGTGGGCTGTCTCATGCACAGTGTCCATGAGCTACTTCAAAAGCTTCAACTCTCAGAATTCTCACAGAGAAGCTGAAAGCAGCTAGTCTCACCTTTGACCTAGATATCACACCGACACATCACAGATACAGGAATGACACTACCTAATTATACTTTCTTGATTACACTGCTTATGCTTGTTTGTAAATAATCTGTCATGCTTTAACTAATAATAATTAGAACTAAATAATAGTAAATAATATGTTTTATTTTTAACTCTATTAATATAAACAGTAAGTAATATTCCATTGTATATACTTCTTATAGCTTTCTCTTACATTTTTTTTTATTTCTGCCTTACACCCTTTTCCTTTCTACTCTCTTTCTTTTCTTTATTAATATATAGAAATACTTTTGATCATATAGACACAGTAAATAATAAGATTCGCATAGGAGTTGAGTTGGGACAAAAATGTTGAGTTTTGTTACTTATTAATAATTTTGGGCTTGATTTCACTTACATAGAGTCGGTAATAACCTGTAGAATGCATTGTGAAGGTTTTGTCATGTTTAGATGCATTTACACTGCTAAATGAATGTTTGTCACTAGTTTTTAATAAGTTTCCCGCAAAATGTTAAGAGAGACAATCTGGGATGTGGGCTGTCTCATGCACAGTGTCCATGAGCTACTTCAAAAGCTTCAACTCTCAGAATTCTCACAGAGAAGCTGAAAGCAGCTGGTCTCACCTTTGACCTAGATATCACAATGACACATCAGATACAGGAATAGCAGATTAATAATATGTGTTAAAACCTATGTCCCAAACATATACATTACTATAACTCATTTAATTCATCTGATTGACAAGCAAAATAATTTTATAACTCTATACTGGAAGAAATTGTCATGTGATATATTTTAAAGCAGTAGTATAGCATGTTTGTAAAATCTGGTTACTAAAATGTGTTTGCTGTGCATTATTTTGTATAAAGCAGACAGATTTATTGAAGGGACAGCAATGTAAGATGGTGCTCAGTAAAGATACAACTCAGTGAGATCAGATATATATATATATGTATGTGTGTGTGTGTGTGTGTGTGTGTGTGTGTGTATGTGTGTGTGTGTGTATGTGTGTGTGTGTTTGTGTGTGTGTGTGTGTGTGTGTGTGTGTGTGTGTGTGTTTGTGTGTGTGTGTGTATGTGTGTGTGTGTGTGTGTGTGTGTGTGTGTGTGCATGTGTATATATATATATATATATATATATATATATATATATATATATATATATATATATATATATGTATATGTGTGTGTGTGTGTATGTATGTATATATGTGTGTGTGTGTGTGTGTGTGTGTGTGTATGTGTGTGTATGTAGATATGTATATAAATGTTTCTGAGAATCTGCTTAACTATGAAGTATGATTTATAACAATTTCTATGAATACAATATTTTATTCTATTGGCAATAATGAGTTTGAGTAAATGCTCATATACAAGCAATTCAAGGTTTTTGGAAGCTGTTAACTGTATTTACATGACAGAAAATAGATGCATCCTAATATATGTAATGTCTGAATCATATTAGCCAAAGTTTTTGATTTAAATGAATGTTAGAACTTATTTTTCTCTCCTCTTGATTTCTAACATCAAGATTATTTGAATGTTATTTGCATACAAGTGTTTTATATTACATGGATGTATATAGTAGTATGAACAGTTTAAAAAAAAAAAAAAAAAGGTTTATTTTAGTTTATATGATGCTGTTTTACCAAATATGTAGTCTTGTCTTGCTAGATAATTGAATTGAAAACTGTTAACTTCAGTTAAATATAACTAGTATTAAATTGATAAGGTGGTAGCTGACGTACTGCTGCTTAGGGTAGGGGTTAACTTGAGTGGTAAATACTACTCTAAGTTGGAGTTTACAACTCCAGGCTGGATGCAAGGTTTAATCCTTACATTATTTTCACTTGTTCATTGTTATTTGTATATAGTTTTGACATCCACAATATATTTTGTACATTCATTGTCACTACAAACAAAATTGAATCCTATACAAAATCCCATAAGAGATTCAATAAATACAGCTATATTTAAAGGTACACCTAAAGGAGGAGATGTAACATTACTTATCTTGTTATTTGTTATTTTGATCATAAGATTCTTAAGTTTTAAAAATGCCAAATGACATCTTTAAAAGGAATTTCTTTAAACATTAATGGATTGAATAATCCATGTAAAAGGGCAAGCCTAATAAGATACATTAATTTACATAAGGCCAACTTAGTCTTCCTACAAGAAACCCATCTCTTGAAAAAGATATTGATAAACTAGCCACAAACAAATATACAGTATTGGTTAGTTCAGAGCACACTCAGAAAAAGAGGAGTGGCTATTTTATGGAATAAAAGTATGCCCATTCCTAAAACCATTAAGTCTTATCAGGATGACAAAGGAATGTTTTGTATGGTTACAATACAAATTAATGGGAAGACTTACACTTTAATTAATGTATATTGGATACCTGGAATTGGTATTAATACAGTGAAACATCATCTTGATAAGATCATATCATTCTCTATAGGAGATATTATTTTAGCTGGTGACTTTAATTGTATACTACATGAAAGTGATACTACCACTATAGGAAAGAGAAGAATTACATCTAATGCAAAACATTTAAAGGATTTTGCTAATTCTTATCATTTGAATGATATTAATAATCAGATAGATTCAAAATCATTACCATACACCTTTTTTCTAACAGATACAAAACTTACTCAAAAATAGATAGGGTCTTTATTTCTAACCAGATGGTAACAGATTTAATTAATTCCAAAATAATTTCATGTCCTATATATGATCATAATTCAATTGTTTTTGAATTCATGATAAAAATACTCATAATGTTCAGATCAAAAGGATACCAGCATACTTAACTCAACTAAAAGACTATAAAGAATATATACTTTCAGAAGTAAAACATTTTTTAGACATAAATAATACTCCTGAAGTCTCCATTGTTTATGTTTGGGATGCCTTAAAATCATATCTATATGGACAAAGTATCAGATGGTATAATAATAAAAGGAAATCTTGGGATAAGGAATTGTTAGATATTCAAAGTAAATTAGACTCTTATAAACATAATAATAAAGAAAATATTATGAACAAGAAAGTTATTGAAGAAATAAACAAACTAAATGAGAAATACAAAGAAATTTTAACTCATAAAGTTAAAATAACTTTAGAGAAATACAAGTTTTGTCTTATTCAATAAGCCCCAAATACTTACATAGACTTAAAAATAAAACAAAAGGTTGAATAAACAAAACCATATCAAAGAAATCTTTTCTCTAAGGAAAAAGAAGAATGTTTCTAGTATACCAGAAATACTAGATGAATTTAGAAATCACTTTCACAAAATTAACCATAATAAAATTAACATGGAACCTAAAGATAAAATAAAGGAGTTTATAACCACAAACATGAATAAAAAGCTTAATAAACAACAGATTAAACTATTGGACAAGAGTATTTCATATACAGAAGTTATTACACAAATAAATAAGCTTAAATCAAACAAAGCACCGGGTAATGATGGTATTATACCAGAGATATATAAAATCCTTTCTAAAAGTACATATTCATTAATACATAAGGTTTTTATTTTGGCCCAAACTGAGTTAATAACCCCCCCCATCTTGGCAATATACATTTATTTCGCCAATTTTAAAACCTAATAAAGATCCAACTAGATGTTCTTCATATCGGCCCATCTCATTACTTAATGTTGATTATAAAATGTTTATGAGTATTTTTGCTGATAGATTGAAGACAATCATTCCGGCATTATAGATATAGATCAGACAGGCTTCATTGTAAATAGAAATACTTTTGATAATATAAGAAGAACTTTAACATTAATTGATTTTGCAAATAGGAAAAAGAACGATTTAACACTTATTAGTCTTGATATAAGTTCAGCATTTGATTCAGTAAGTTGGGACTATCTGTTTACCTTACTGAAGTGCACAAACTTCTCAGATGCATTTGTAAATCTAATTGAGCATTTATACAAAGGAATGTTGGCTTATATTAAGGTAGGAACATATGTTTCACAAAACATACCCATTCTTAAAGGTACAAAACAAGGATGTCCACTTTCTCCACTATTATTCACTTTAGTAATGGAGCCTTGGGCTAATTTGATCAGAAACAATACTGACATAGAGGGTTTTGAAATAGATGAAAATACAACATCCAAAATTCAACTTTTGCAGATGATGTTCTAATTACATCAGCAGGATCTAATTCTTCTATGCAGTCTCTATTTGATAAAATGATGAATTTTAAAAGTATTTCTGGTTTAATATTCAATGAAGAAAAATTTAAATACTACCTATATATACACGAAAAATATTCTCATTAGTGATTTTACTAAATATGTACCCAATTCAGGTCAGATAACTTATTTAGGTATAATACTATCTAAAGATATTAAATCTATTATATATAATAATTATAATACCTGTTTTCTTAATATACAAAATCTTTTAATACCTGGAATAATATGTTTTTACTATGGAGGAGAGACTTACAATTATTAAAATGATAATATTCCCCAAGATTTTATACTTAATACAATCAATAATACTTCCACCTACAAAAATAATTATCAAGAAACTGAATACACTAATGTTAAATTTCCTATGGGCACCTAATAGACCTAGGATTGCATTAAAGAAACATACTAATAGCTGGTCTCAAGGGGTATTTTTTTCCAGACTTTAATTTATATACTATCTCTTCTATTGTAAAAGTTATTACTTTATTAATAGATCAGTCATATGTTGCAAAATGGAAAGATTATTGGGAGCTAATTAGTATGCACTTCATGAAAATCTCCTTAACACATAAAAATATGATTGTAAATAACTCCATGTTATGGTTACTAAAGGAATTTTGTATTTCACCTATTACACCTAAACATATGGTTTGTTACCCATTAAATATTATTATTAGCTATCGTAACTTTATATTCATGCACCCTAAGTATAGGGAATGGAATTTTATTGTATTCCTATAATGTATACTCAGGGTATGCTTTTGTCATCTACTTCTGAAGGAACTCATTTAGCTATAGATAATGATCTAAAGTACTGGTATCAGTTGATATCTGATAATAAAGTTAAAAATCTAGATTTCTTAAAACAAGAATTTGATCTAAGAGAAACTTGCTGGTTAGAGGTTCAGACCTTTAGACAACATCTCATTAATAAAATAGATCTAATGTCTATAACAGTTAAAGAATCTATTCCAACACTGATTGATTACTTGATATTAAATTTACAACATAAAGTTTCTGATAAAGGTAAACTTTCATACATACATAAAATTATCAGACAATAAACTTTTTACAGTGTAGATTCATACTGGAATTATTTCACTTCTATTAATGGGGACCCACCAAATCAACAAGATAAACAATATATATTGGAATCTGCTTATAGAACTACGTCTTCCATTGTCTGGAGACTTTATACATGGAAATTTTTACATAGATCTTTTTATACACCTTTGATGATGAATAAAATAAATAATAAAGATAATCTATGTAAGAGATGTAATGTAGAAATTAATGCTGACTGGGCTCATATGTTTTATGACTGTATAAAATTGAAAGAATACTGGAAGTCAATTAATGAATTTTGCAGGCTCTTTTTACAGATAATTTCATTATTTCTAAATCTCTTATATTATTCAACACACCTGTACCTCAAAGTGTTAAAAAGGTTAAGCTTCCCTTGTTATGGTCTATTCTAGCAGTGGCTAGGAAAATAATAACTAGAAATTGGATTTCAGATACACCTCCTTCGTTCAATGAATTTAAAAATGTTATGAATATAGTGTGGCATATGGAAATAAACACAATTAGGACTAGAACAAACAGAAAAACATCTTATTTTATTGTATGGGATAATTTACAAAATTTGTTAAAAAATTTTAATTTCAATAGCATGGTATTTTAGTTTAATTAATTGATCTGATTGTAGTGGATGTCTTTGTAAATACTTTAGTTGTTTTGTTGAATATTATAATAATACCTATTTTTAATTACTTGTATAAAATTGTTATGATATTTCTCTTATATGTTAAAACAATAAACCTGTTTTGAAAAAAAAGAAAAATGATTTCCCTCGTCAGACCAATCTGATCACCCAGCATCTCAGACAGTGCATCCCTCAGGGAATCCTTAAAGTTTGCAAATTCACTGCACTTCCCGAAAATATGTTCCCAGTTACCTCTTTTTTCCCTGTTACACCTCCAGCATTTGCTGTCTGCCTGAAGAAAAATTCTCTGGAGCCTACTTGGGATATAAAAATATCTGTGTAGACATTTCCTGGCAAAAATCCTAAATCTTCTAGATTTTGTTGCATATTTGGGAGACATACATATATCCTCCCATTGTTTCTTTGTGAATTGCTCATACAGTCTCTCTTCCCAATACTTTTTAACCTCCTCTGATTGATTCTTATAGTTATCATGTAATATTTTATATGCTCTATTAATTATTCTTTTTTTAATGGCAGCTTCTGTTCCTGATGGTGAGCTTTACCGCTAATAAAGATTTGCTTATTTTAATATTTCAGTAAATTCTTTTTTCAGTAATTTTGACCTAAGCCAAGCTGCATTGGTTTGTCTAGAGTTACTAGGCTTTTTCTGTTATTTTAATTTGTTTCATGATTTGTTGATATTAATACCCCTATGTTGGTTTATTGCATAAATCTTTATACTGATGGATTTTAGGATACATTTGTTGATGTAGTTTTTTTGGTTCTTTTCTTTCAGCTTAATAACCTGTTTCGATAACCACCATTTAGGTTTACTACAGACTTTTCAACTATATTTATGGATTTGTAGATAATTTTAGTGATGCAGTCAGTTATTAAAAGTATTGCAGAGGAGTACAAATGATTCCCCAACAGGTAAGGAGGAGAAGGATGGGTCCTAATATATTACCCTTGCTCACAACCCCAGGGTGATTTAGCATGGTACCACTGATGCTCTTTGAGTACCCCTTAAATGTTAAAAACATTTTATTAGATTTGATTTGTTGTATATGGGGAGCATTATAGCATTGCGGTTCAAGTGACAGAGGGCATGGGATAATAGTTAGTTTAGCACAGCAGGCAAAGATATTTGCCAAAATGATATTCAATATGTTTCTGCCTCTTGTCCATGTTTTACTATCTTGTCAAAATTGTTACTATTTGTGTAGCTTAGTAATTCTTGCACCCAGTTCTTAACTAAGGCATAGTTTTCCCAGTGAAAGGAGGGCCAACATGATCTACTAAGCAGAAAAGTATTTTTATTACACAAATTGTTGTAATTTTATCAAAGAAATGGGAATGCTCATAATGTTATATTTAGGGGAATATGATAATGCTTTACAAAGTTCTAGTTTGTGTTGTTTATTGTAGGCTGTGTATAGAGTACCTCATGCTAAAACTTGTTAATATATCTACTTTGAAAAACTGACTTTTAAAAATGGATATACCACTCCTTGCTTGGTGGGGTAAACTGAGTGGAAGGAGTTGTGATAAGTTATGTAGGAATACAGGCCAGGTTTTTTAACTATGCTGTGTAACAGTACATGCCACATTTTCCACAAAGGCACATAAGGTTCTAAACAGTTTAGCTTTTATTTAGTCTGCTGGCACTAACAAATCCCATTTTATCTTTTTGCTATCTGTGCAATTTACTTTGCCTCCTTAGTGGCTTAGATAGTATGGCCCTGACTGCAGACCAGGCAATCTGATTTTAATTAATGGTTTGGGCATCAGATAGAGCTGGTAGGGGGATGGGCATGCCTATTCTGTGGGACATGAATCATGCTGGCATAGATTAATCATTTTTATGCCTTCATGGAGGCCAGTGTTTTGAAAAATATCCATGCTTGGTATTTGGGAGGGCTGAGAAAGATGGTCAGCCCAGGGTTCACAGGTGACGTGCTAGTTCTCATAGCTCAAACTGGCCTGCTAAATAAAGTTTGAACAGAGGAGTTAGACCCTTGAAACAAAAGCTCTGGTTTACACACCAGCACGTATGATACTGCCAGTTTCATCTCTGCTTTACCTGCCATACTGCTGATAAATTCTCTTTTCCACCCTACTGATAATGGCCTCTGATGGGAGAGTACAAGCCAGTTACCTGCAACACTTGCATTCCCCTCTCCTTCTTCTATGTAATCCCATCTAAGGTGGGTAGTACTGTGTGTGGGGTCTGGGGGCAATAAGGACAAAAGCCAAGTAGTAGATGGTCAGGTAGGGGCTGCACAAAGGAACTTCCTCCAAAAAAATCTGTGAAGTTTTGCTTGGAATGTCTATGAATTAACAAGCATAGTTGATGGCCTAAGAAAAGATTCTATTCCGTATCCTAATCCCCTTTTGAGAAATGGTGGATCCTATCCCTTGCAAAGCAGGCCAGGTCCTCATATGTTTCCTTCAAAGTGGGCAAGAAATGAATCCAGTTTGAGTGACACAGTGAACTAAGAAAGCTGGTGAAGCCAGTAAACGTTTTGGCATGTTTAGAAGCCATCCTTAGTAAAATATAGATAGTGCTTATAGTAAAGAATTCATCTGTCTGAATAAGTGCACCCACAAGATCTACCACATCTGTCTGTAGCAGGGGGAATGACCAGTGTCCAGTGTCATTCATTCTGACATGCATATCTGAAAAGACAAGCCTCTCACAAATTCTCCCTTTCTCTGCAAACAAGCTAATGTTTCTAGTCCTCCTCTTTCACAAGAAGTGGGGTATGGTTTTCTTCACTCAGGACAGGTATGGATCTTCATCATTTCACCATTTCCCAATATTACACACCTCTTGCAAGCTCCATATCAGTTCATAGAGGGCAATATCACAGATAACTGTCCCTCAATCAGACCTATGTGATGAGCCAGTTGGCCAGCCATATATCTCTATGACTGGCCCACAAAAGAAGAAATGTCTAAGGCACAGTATCTATTTTAGATACAAGATTACATGTACATTTCAATTTAATTACCTTGGAAAGAGAAGAAAATAGATTGTCTTGATATGGCTTTTTTTCCAAATGATTATGTTGTTGTTTTGAAAGACAAACAAAAATTGGCCAAGTGCAGAATCAAGGAGAAGTAATGGATCTCCTACTTAAGTCATGCTATATTTAAAATTTACATCAGCACTGTTTTACTTGTTGTTTCTGGAGATTGTCTTCATCATAATGTACCTAGAATAACCTCTGTCTGCAATTCATACGGGTTTGAAGTATTGCTTTTATCACTAGGTATGCTTGAAGATTAGTTTTATTAGCCTAGTTGATCCATTGACTAGTAGAATAGCTCGTGTTGTTTTTCTATATTCTTTTGGTTTTTAGTCATGTCCTGACATTTTATGATTTTATAAATTTAGTAATCAACGTGTTCCTTCCAATGGAGCTCTTTTGAGTTTGTGTTCTTAATTCCCAGTGGACATGGTCTGAGCTTTTAAAACAATGAAGTTATTGTCTCACAGGTCAGACAAATGTTCCTATCTCTAGAGCCGTAAGTGTTATTAGAAAACAGTAAACTAACAAACTGTTCAACACAAAGTAACCTTTACAATGGTGCACTTATTCATTTTCTAGGTCTTAAACTGAATTTTATAATCCAAAATAACCTCAATAAATATGAATTTTGTAATGTTTTGTAAAAAACTTACAATGCCACAGTGACCATTCAAGCAATATACATACTGTCAGCAGCATTTCCTTCATACAGCTGTGGAGCTTTCATATGAAGGAAGCTAAGCAGCTCTGTCTATGTCATTTGGTTGTTGAGATATTTTGAGAAATATGAAAATGATCACAATACCAATGAACGAATACACAGCATTAATACACTGCACAAAGACGGCACATCATTACAGTTTAATAACCAGAGATTAATACTGCTTCTCCCACCCCTCTCCAAAGTATTAGAGAAATGCATCCATATGCAGCTGATGCAATAATAAATAACCTGCTCTCAGAAACACAGCATGGCTTTAGGAACAGCACCATTACTGCTGTACTACATTTTACCAATATAATAAACCAACACAGAAACTACGATATGCTTGTCTACCATGTTCTTAGACTTGTCAAAGGCTTTTGATACTTTCTCATTCCATCAACTAGTCATTCAATTCTTCTCAGTAGGACTTTCACAATATCATTGTCATGTTTTTTAGCTACCTATTTGGAAGGCAACAAGCTGTTAAATAGAAAACCTATTCATCCTTTCAACAAGTTACTACAGGTGTTGCTCAGGGCTCTATCGGTTCCTCTCCTATTTAATATATTTATTAATACCCTTCCTCCACATCTCCACTCATCATGACAATCTAATTCAGTATGCAGATGACTCAACATTAGTATGTGCAGCCTCAGTAATAAATAAGCTCCAAGACATTACCCAAAAATCTTTCTCCTCTCTAGAAACTTGGCTCAAAGAATTAAACCTCCTATTGAACCCCACGAAAACTAAATAATGCTTTTCACTTCAAAAAGTTACAAAAAGCAAAAGCAACCTTTTATTATAAAGTCAGGAAATAATACTGTCTTTGAAACTGTAACTCACATTAAAACTTCTAGGCATTATAATACATGATCAGCATATACCACACACTATTAAATCTGTACACCAGAAACTAGACTCCCTTTATAGGATTAATGGATACCTTACCGACACTGCAAGAAAAAGTTTGTCCACCATCTTCTTATTGCCAACTGTCTTATACGCTGCTCCTATCCTAACAAACTTTAACAGTACTCAAAGAAAGAAACTTGCCTCCTGCTACAATAAAATAGCTGAATTTGCCACCAGTCTCCTTCATACAACTCACCATTGTCATAACTAAAAGCAATTAAACTGGCCTGAGCTACACAACTACCTAACATATTCACAACTAACTACAGCATACAAATTACTTCATCATCCAGTAAAATGATGTATTACTGTCCTGCTGTCAAGCAAGGGACCTCTGTTTTAGTAACAAATTCTTACTCCTCACAGGTAAGTCAAATAATGTTGCATGAGTCTCAGTCTACTCCCAATACATTGCTAAACTTTGGTATAGTATCCCAACACAAATAAAACTTTCCGACAAACTTGTTAGTTTTAAACCACTGCTTAAACAACATCTTAACCAATCTTGGTCCTGCACATGCTCATCACTAGGTTAAGATTTGTGCTCACCATACAATACTCTCCAAATACTCTTCTTAAACAGAATACTCTCAACCTCTCACTGAAATGACAAAATGATTTTAATACATAACTGCTGCCTGTACAATCCATTAAGTTGCATGTGGGCTTTTTCTTTAGAAACTTTTACCACTGTAAAATCTTAGAATGTATAAATGTAACTACTGTATGCATATAAATGTAAATAGAAATATAACTACTCTGTGTTTATCTGGAACTTAGTATAATGCAATGTAAGCAAATGGTGCTTTTCTCACCTTGCCTCCACTGAAAATGGATATTACCCAGTCAGACTTTCAAAGACAAATAAATATAGCATAAATATACTATAGCAATAACTACGCAGTGGGTTAATGTAATACCACACCCACAGTTGGCGGTTTAGCCGAGGACCAAAAAAAGCCAACCGCGGGTAATTTTGCACACCCAGAAGTGGGTTATTGCTATTATAATTATATAACATATTTAAACGATGACAACGGGCACGCTGGCCAATCAGCGTGCACGTTTTGGGGGGATCATGGTATAATATAGCAATAAACAATGGCTGAGTGTGGGTAATATTGGATTTACCCACAGTCGGTGTGGTTTGTTCATGAGGGTGAAGCTTTTGTAACAGTTAGTACTGGATAACCGCAACTGATATGTGTTTTTTCATTTTCAGGAATTTGTCATTAGGATACTACATGTCAATAATGTATGGGGTAATCCAGTAAACAAACCATCCAAGGCTGCATCTAATCTATGATCCAATCGGTCTTAAAATCATTATGAAAAACATTGTTTTTCATTCAAGTCTCTTTTATAAGAGAACCTATATTCCTAATGCATCTGTGCCTTCTTATGCAAACAACCAGAATTCAATTCTATATATTTTATACAGAAATCACTGACTAAAATGCATTATATAGCTTGTCCATCTCTGTTATCTATAATATTAGTTCAACTATATTTGTTACTAGTTAGGTTAGAGAACACACACTGTTCCTTTGGTCTTTCACCTTCATAATTTATGCCAGGCTTTTACTCACCAAGATGTTTGCATTTCCTAAACTCCACTTCATCGATCTGTTTTGCCTCCTAAGGCTTCAGTTATCACATATCACATTCATAAACCTGCTCCCTTACTATCTCTTAAGAATATACATCAAAAGATGATCTGGCCCATTGTCTCCTTGCTTATTGCCTTTGCCATGCTATATAATAAACTCTGTGTTGTCCTGTGTTGTAGTGCCTCACTACATTATCCCATTTTTGTTCATTTTCTTCCACCCCTTCCTGTTATTATTCTTGTATTACCATTTTTACTGTATTTATGTTTTTCACTATTATTTCATTATTCCCTCTCTTTCAGCTCCTTGTAAAATAACTATTTACCAGTGCTGCCAGCACTGATATTGATACCTGTTTGTTGGGGTCCCATCAGGTTCACTTCCTTAGTAGTCCAAACAAACAAATTAAAATCCAAAGAATTTAATCCATGGATCTTGAATATCTATTTCCACTCAGCTAAAACCTTGTCCATCTCCTAGCTCACCCATCTGGGAAATGTACAGGATGTGATTTTTTTTCTTTCCTCTTGGCATCTCTGACATTAGTCATCTTTTTGATTCTGTCCTTCTTCAGCCAGGTCTGAGGGAACCTAGACTACTGATCTGTCACTGGCCACTTCTCTCTCTTTAACCTTTAAGCAAGTCTTCTTATCATGTCCAACTCACTTCTGACTCTCTTCTGCTCCCATTTTGTCTTATGTAGTTTCCTGGCTTTCTTTGCTTCATATTCCACAAAGTCCCCAGAGATAGCAACAATTTCCTAATTTCAGTCACTTCCATTTCTTATAAGGGTTCATCTTCTTCCCCTCATGTCCTAATTTTATTTACACTGATTTCTCATCAGTCTCCATCCTTTCTTCCTGTTGCACCTCCTTCCTTTTCCTTCATCCTGCACAGTTCATTCCTGTTCTCCTTTAGCAATGTACATTTTCAGCAAAGTATTGGTTTTAGGCACCTTTACTTGGCAAAATTGAAAAACATTTCATGTTTATTTATATTCAGTCCCTTTCTGTGCTATGCACTCTATCTTTGTGAACTCGTCCCTCAACGTTTGATATTTTAAGGTCTTGCCACCAGACTCAGTTGTCTTTTTCATCATATTTTCTCATTCATTCATACATTCTGTTTTCTTTATTTTCTAAAATATCATCCTTTCCTCCTGTTTTCCTCTATCACATTATAAAATTTTCTTTTTCACTCTCTGTGGACTCCATATCATCTATTTCTCCTGCTGTGTTTGTTTCTTAAAAAAATTGTACTATGTTCTGTTTCTTTGTCATCACCACTAATCCACTGATAGTGAATTGAAAAGGATATCCATGGAAGAAAGCACACCTTGTGCCTTTATCCCTTCTCACATGCATCTTTCTCCTTATAATCCTTGACCCTTTCTCCCTGCATACACATTTCTTTATTTCATTGATATTCAATCTATTGCAACTTGCTTGACAATCTATTGCAACTTGCTTGACATTCTTAATGATTTTGGCGTTCACTATCTAGTTATGAATGACCTCCATTCATTTTTAGCTGTCAAATTGCTGAGATAATTATGTGTTTAGATAAATTCATTATGTAAACTTGAATGAAACAGTTAAAAATGTTGATTTCAGACTGATGAGACATTAGGGGTGAGACCCATTTGTGTTATTCCGAGCTGTTCATTCCAATTAATGCTTTTTTTAGCAATACTGATGGGCTTTGTTTGGCCTTTGGCTTATCTTCATGTTTGTATACCAATTCTGATTATAGTACACCTATTATGTTGCTCAGTGTCATAAACTCATAAGAAAAATATAATCAGTCTAATATTCTTGAATCATCCCATCAGCAGTCTGACCCTCTTCCTTTTATATAATATTTGTTTTTCTTTTTTTCTTCAACGTCTCTGCCACAATTCATCTGACTTACAGCTGACCCCAGTTCCTCTTCTCATTCATTTGGTCTGTTAGACCTGCCATAACCTTCCCCGGACTCATTCTGGCCCACGTCCTGGGTTGATGTGGATACTGAAAACATACAGTATCATACTGCTATTGGTGAAGGTGACATAACTCTCCTTCTTCCTGCAGCAGCCTTGTGAGGGTCACAGTGACTGCCTTTAGGAGAAGCATACATGCTTTCACACATGTGAAAGCACCACATTAAGTAATATACAATTTGCAGTACGGTACCTGCAAATGCAGTGAGCCCGGAGCACCTCTACCCTCCCCCCAGGAAAGGAAAGATGGGGTTAGCTGCTCACCCCCACTTTCTCTCCCCCTTATCCCTCAAGCTCCTATGCCTCTACTTGGACATGGTTCATCTATACCACTCGTACTCTTACAGCAAGAAATCTGGGCAAAGCCAAGAATAATGGGGGGGGGACAAAGGCCTAAAAGTAGGGACAGATTTTAAATATAGGTCTTTCAGACTGAGAAAGTTGCTACAATAACAGGTTTAGTGTTAGCATGCATATTCTGAAGAATATAAAGCCTGAAACTCTGATCTATGCCATTATTTAGTGTCATCAATCCTCAGTGATTTGCCAGAAAAACAAACATTTTATGAGGAACAGACCAAAAATATGAGGCGAAAATCTGGATCATTGAGATGTATTGGGTTATCTTGAGCATAATCTGCAATTTGTCTCTCTGCACCACAGGGCAGGGGTAATATTCCTAGTTCTTCTTGATCCTTCTTTCTTTGTTTATCCTTCTCCTCCTGCTCTGTACGTCTATCACCATTTAGAACACTCACATTGACATGTAGCAACCTTGTGTACTATAGCAGTGACTTGATTTTGCCTTGATTATACACTGCCTTGGGATTGTTACCATGATTTACTACATATTTTTACTTAACTTTACATTTTCTCTTTGGAATAGACTGAATTCTGCTTTTAAATATATCAGCAGACATTGTTACAGTTGCCAATATCACATGATCGTAAGAAGTACAAGGTGACTGAGTTTAGTGGCTATTTACACCTTGTCAGTACCCACCCTTGAACCTTACCTCCTTTTTCAAGAAGGCCTAAGCCAGTCAAGCCAGGGGTAAATTTGTGAATATCTATACAGTCATATAGTTGCTGTTTGAAAGAATATAATATATCACACTGTTTAATTTGAGGGTAGAGATGAGGAAGGCAGGGCATAATAGAGCTATCTCTCCACCATGTTTTGTTTATTTGTTGATGTAGATTTAAATCTCTGGTCATATTTTAATGGTATTGTTTGATTTACGGAGATACAACAGCTTTTGGACTACTGGGTCCCTAATATCACAGACATCAAGGCAAAGACCAACCTCGAGGGATCTATTATACACTGAATAAACAGACAGTGTTTCTGCTCCTTTTCTTGTAGCTTTATGCCCTAAGCCAGTGATCTGTTCAGTTAGGATCAATGCTCTGGGGTCTTTTCAGTTTGATATGTTAAGTTAGGTACAGCTTAAAGTGTGCTTACTATTCTATGACTGGTCTAGTTAATGCAAAATATAAAGGGTAATTACTTTTTAGATCTGAAAGATAATCCTTTTGTGATCAGCTGTGCTAAGTAGAAGAACTTCCTGACCACTATAGCAACATGATGTGGTAAACAGAGGGAATTATCATCTCATATTCCAAGGTCTCTAACTACATACTCATTTTGAAGTGGGGTGTTGTCTGCTCTATAAGCTAGGGGGAGAAGTTGTCTACTGAACATGACAATATTGTACTTTTTTTGCATTTGAGTCTGTTATTTTTACACATCAGGTATTGACAAGTGTGAGCTCATGCTCGACAGCCTGGGCATTAGAGGGACACTTGAGAACAACACTCAATTTACTGTCATCTGCAAACTTGGTTAACCAAAGATATTGGTTCATGATCTAAGTAAATGCCAAACAACAGAGGTCCCTGTATTGAGCCCTGCAGAACACCACTAGTCACCTTCATACTTTCCGAGGAAGCATTTGCTCCCCTTATTATGTGGGTTTTATCTCTTAGTCACTGTGCTGTCTGCCCTACTTTGTTTACATTTATTTGAAGTGTGTTTAGCTTCAGGGATGATATCAGATGCTTTGGCCAGTCAAGGTATGCTATGTGTACAGCATGACCACTGGCAACAGCCTGCATTACCCTGAAAAAGAAGTTACGCAGATTTGTTAGACTGGATCTGCTTTTGACAAAGTCAAACTGTTATGGGTCTAGTCTGTTTTTAAATGTATATTTAATTGGATCAGTTATAACATATTCCATAACTTTGCAGACAATACTTGTCAAGCTGATGGGAGTGTAAGTTCTAGGGTCTGTTGAGGGGCCACCCTTGTGAAGTGGCATCACTATTGCTATGCACCAGACCTTAAGGACAAAGTCGTAGGTTGAATAGTTTAAGGGACAGTTCTGCCAGTGCCTGTGTAGTACTATTTATTAAGCAGCCAGTTATATTATCAGGTCCTATACAGAATGTATTTTTAATCTTGGCAAAAAGTTTAAACATATGTTCTTTATTTATAAAGTGGATCTGTTAACAGAGTCTTTATGCATCCATTCACAACCCCTTTTCCCATTTTTTTGTATATGGGGTCAGGGTGTCACTTCAACAGTTACAAACATCTAGAGCCAAGGCTTACACCAACAGGTGGCTAGCCTTGTCACAGTAGTTAATCCATACCATACTCATATGCACACTCACACCTGTGGCCAATTTAGAGTGCCCAATTCACCTACTGTATGTCTTTAGAATGTGGGAGGAAACCGGAGCACCTGAAGGAAACCTAGGAAACCCAGGCAAACAAAAGGAGGACATGCAGACTCTGCACAGAAGGCACCCCAGTTGAGAATCAAACTGGGGAATCTCTTGCTGTGAGGCGACAATGCTATCTGTTGTGCCACTGTGCATTCCTGCGCTCCATAGTCCACACACATATACCTGCAAGGAAAATTATCACAAGAATCACAGCATCTGCTTCCTAAGGAGAGGAATAAAGGGAGATTGACAGGTAAGCACTACTAGTTATGCTAAACATTTCATACCAGTGTTTACAAGATATAGAGCATCAAACCAAGGACTGGTCAGTCATGTTTTTTAATATGTGATAGGCAGTGAAGAAAGACAGTGTGCTAATATGCAGTGTGACATCCCATGATAGAGTTTATTTTCATGTATGTTTTTATTCTTTGTGGTAATTATTTTTATTAGTATGTTTTGTAGGAAAACTGGGTTGTCTGGGCACTTACAGTTGTCCTTTTCTGTGGGTGTGTAAGAAAACCATCATCTATAGCTAAGAGGTCAATAACCAGTGCTGGCAAAACTGACATGGCTCTTTGCTAGTATATACACAGAGCTAAACAGCAACATCTGTGTTTCTAAAATATTAACACAAATGCAGCCTTTTGAAAGTCAGGAAAACAGAACTATAGTTTCAGATGAACTGGAGATAGCTGTTGGTTAAAATGGATGTTACCATCATGTCTCTGTAGCTTCCTATACACTTAATAACAAATAACTACCATGAATAAATGCACCTTAAACACTTTCTCTACACTGATATTTCATTCTCTGTGCAGTTGAACCTAACTAATGGTCCCTTCCCATTTCAAAAGAAACAAGGTTGACTCAAATTTGTTTTCATCTTGTTGAATGAAATATTACAAAATTAGCCTTCTGTACATAATTAAAAAAAAAACTGTAGATTTTGACGGTTATACATAACAGAATGACAAACTTGTAAATGTATACTCATAACCTTCCATTATTTTGATAGTGATAATTTACCAAGTATTTGTATTAAACTATCCTGACACTGTTTTAATAGCTTTATTCACAGAGTCCTCCAAACTGACCTTGTGTCGAGTTACTGCTTACACTGCAGCTGTCTGATAAGCCAGGGTGTCATTTTACTGTTAAATACACTCTTCTGAGTCAGTGAAAGAGAAAATGAAAAGCCATGTCTCACTTATAATGGAAACAAAACTTGTTAATTTATTTGTTTCTTATGCCAACAGCATCACCGCATTTACTGCCACCTCTTATTTCAGCTTATAGTATATTGCTTAAATCTGTGCTATTAACTTGCCACATGATCTATATAAACTAGAATTACATTAACAAATATTGATTTAACTGATCTGGAGAATTTCTTAAGTCAGCTGGTGCAGGGCTGTATCATAAAGCGTAGCATTCTTATTGTATTCCTACCCACTGCAGAGGATGTCATGAACATTCAAATTAAGTTGTCATTAGCTATCAGTGGTCTTGTCACTGTAGGGTTTGTGTATAGGCGATAGTAAAATAAACATACAAAAATAATGGTTGGGATTTTAGAAGAGTTGCTTATGCTGTGATGAAAGAGGCGATAATTGATGAGTAAGGAAACTGCTAAGCAAAGCAGTAAACAAGCTATGGGAATAGGCCACAGATGGAGGACTCAAGGCTGTAGACAAATGTGTGAGGAACAGGCAAAAAGAGAAGTCCAATGCAACTACGTAGGAACATGATACTACCAATTAAGGAAAACCATAGCGTTTCAAGGCAATAGAAAGGGGGGAGGAGATGAGGTGGAGTAAAAAGAAACTAGCAAAAGGAAAAACTGATAAGGACAGTAAATGCTAAAAATGAAAAGGATCTAGCTGAAGGGAAACAATAACTTTAGTAGGTAATCAGCAGAAAAAGGAAGGCAAGAACATAAATGCCCAAGTTTAGCAAAGATGCAAGTGAA
This sequence comes from Protopterus annectens, assembly GCF_019279795.1. Lineage (NCBI taxonomy): Eukaryota > Metazoa > Chordata > Ceratodontiformes > Protopteridae > Protopterus > Protopterus annectens. Next base: position 715,694,950 of record NC_056743.1, on the reverse strand, counting down.
GATAACAGAAGACTGAGAAAAAGAAGAGATACTCTGTGAAGTAAATAAGGGGAGGCTGCATTGCTTTGATGAAAGCAAGACAGAATAGGTAAACAGTGAGCAACTACTGCATATGGAGAAAGCAAATTTAGAAGGAAGTAGCTACCATTAGGAAGGATAAAGTGCAAGGCCCAGATCATCCTACATTTGCACTAAAATTTAGGGACAATTCCTGTGGTAGAAAGGCCTCTGTTTAATACATATGACAAAATGAGGACCCAGAAATGAGCAGTACTACAATCAGAATGAGAAATGTAGCAGAGAGATTTTATTTTATTTTATTTATTTTACATTTGTTGACTGGGATAGTCTGATTGGATACATGTCAATTTTCAGTGGAGGCTCAGGGAGAAAAGCTCCAAACTTACAAACAGATACAGACAAGCAAGTTACAGTATATGCACAAACATATTGCATTAACATGCAAGTTACAGTCTCACATTTCAAGCCTATGAAGAATACAGTTTATATTCAGAAATATATACAAATATGTTACAGTTTCTCTTATCAAACCTATAGGTGCAGCCTATATACAGAGTATCTGCAAAGATGTTACAGTTTCTCTTTTCAAACCTTTTAGTGTAAGAGGTTAGTTGCTGTGAATAAAAAAATGCAGGGATATGGAAGTCGATAAGGCTTTAGTCAGATGTGTGGCGAGGTGTAAGATGTGGTGTAGCTGTTTTGTTAACAACGACTTTGGTTGTCAGAGAATGCAGGTTTCCAAGAGAAATCGATAGCTTCAATGGAGAATATGGGAACCAGACACAGTTGTGAACTTATCAGGTCAGAAAAGGCACAGCAGGAAGAGGATGGGAGAGGAACGGGTAAGAGGAAAAGGCAGAGGACAGAAGAAAATGACCAGAAGGTTTCAGTGAAGTCCAAGCTAGTGGGATGGCATAGACTAAACTGAAGAATAAAACTTAGAGAAACAAACATGAACTAGAAGATAAAGAAGAAACGCTAATATGAAAGGAAACAAGGTTGTGCCTCATGACACACTAACCACCAATTGGCATTAAAGCAGTGTACACATATACAGTGATAATTGACTGGAACAGTAGGCAGATGAAAATGTCTTCAACTGGAAGGGAGATGCAGGAGACATGGTAGAGACCAAGGCTATATCAGGAAAAAGGATCAATCTTAGGCAGAAATAGCAGCTGTAATCAAAGCTTATGGTGGAAATAAGGCAATAGGTAGAGCTACAAACTTGGGCACAGAGAAAGAGGAATGCTGGTAGAGTGATACAATCTATCTGTCACAGATTTGTCAAGGGAGGAGGATGAAAAACTGTGGAAGAAAATAAAGCAGTGGGTGAACCAAACAGGATTACATACCTAAGAAATTTGAATCTAGCAGTAGAAAGAAATCCAGGATGTTGCCGCCTCACAGCAAGAGGTTCTCTGGTTCGATCCTCGGCAGGGGTGCCTTCTGTGGGGAGACTGCATACCTCCCTGTGGTCGCGTGGGTTTCCTCTGGGTGTTCCGGTTTCCTCCCACATCCCAAAGACATGCTGTAGGTGGATTGGACACACTGAATTGGCCATAGGTTTGAGTGCATGCATGTGTGTGCCTTCTGTGGAAGGTTGGGCGCCGGGCTGGCAACTCCTCACTGTAAAACTCTACTGCCAATCATGAGCGGACAGTGATATGCTGTGGCGACCCCTAACTGGGAAAAGCCTAAAGGAGAAGAAGAAGTAGAAAGAAATCTGGGATATTCTAATCTCCTGCATTGAGAGGGAACTGAGGTTTGATAAAGGTTTTGACCGACTATTGTGAAAGTGCATTGTAAAGGATATTATTCTTGCTATTGGCTTAACCAAGACAAATGTGTAGGTGAAAGTACCTTTAACCAATGGCAGCTGTGCCACTATATAGTTTAGAAAGGACAAACCAGCAGGAATGCAAAAATAAAAACAACAATATATGGTATTTTGAAGGAATGGGTTATGCTGAGCCAATAAAGATGATCAAAAATGAGTTACATATTTGTCAAAATGGGGATAATTTGGGGAATAAGTAGACTTTGGAAATGAGTCAAAGATGAATCATTTAAAAATCAAGATAATCATTTGTAACCATCAAAATGAACAATGGTAATGTGGCTACAAAGAAATATTAAATTAATGATGAGAGTAAGGAATAGGTCATACAAGAGGTGGAGGGGAAGTGAAGCATCTTAGAAGAGGAGCATTATAACATACAAGACAAATAGCAGGGCAGCAATAGAAATGACAGTGACAAAGGTGCCAATTAAAATGGAGTTGGAAAAAGACATTAAGAAGGGGACAGAGGCTTTCTGAGTATGAGGATATACAATAAAGAAAACTGGGTAGAGGGAAAGGGAAATTGAATATATACTTGACTTTAGTCTTCATGAAGAAAGGAAGGGGAGGATGTCATGCTAGGAGTGAGATAGGACAGAGTATTGGCAGCAGTGGACTGATACCACAATAGACAGGAAGGAGGTGAAGATGGAAATGATTGCACATGATGGAGGGAAAACTACAGAGACCTGATGGATGCTTTCTAGGCTCGTTATGAATCAGATCAATTTGCAGGCTCTCCAAAAGAGATTTTCCACACATCACTGCCCAGTACAAAAGTGCATGGAGATGTGAGAGACCTTTGTACAAGAGAAACAGAATATCTAGGAAACTACTGGCCTTTAAATACCAGTGTTCAGGGAAAGTCACAGAGAAAATAATGGCTAAAATCTGGTTTTCTACAGGAGAACAGGCACAAAAGCTCATGCCTATAATGAGCTGCCAGTTAATCCCGATGCAGTTTTATGACTGAGTAGAAAACCTTATAAGAGAACACAGCTAGATGAGGTCTTCTTGAAGTACACAAATATCTTTGACCCGACCATCCATCAGCAGCTTCTAGGGAAACAATTAGAGATTGGGGTAGGACTGAGGGTGATGAACTGTTTTATTGCATGGTTCGTGAATAAGCAACAAATGGTTGTGTATAGAGATGGAAAAAGTAAAAAAAAAAAAGAAGAGCAAGTGAGTACTATACCTAGAGATGGTTCCAAGTCCAGTAGTCTTTAAAGTGTTTACTCCAGCAATTATAAGTGAATAGAAAACTGGATTGGCTTCTTTGCTGATGATAGAAATTATAGCAATAGTACAGTGTTATTTAAAAAAGTCTGAAGGAACTGTTGGAAAAATATCTAATAGGACAAAAAGCTGGTAGCTAAAGTGTAAAAGTACTCCACTTTCACCACAATAACCCTAGATCTGATGATGTTAATCTTCTTTCCATTCATCACTGGTGGGTTCAGTTCCAAGCCCTTGGAACCAAATCGGCCTAATACCAAGCTGGCACCAGCCAAAACTCTCGAGCTAAGCTTCTACCCACAGTGCCCTTTTCCCTGTCACCTCAGATCTCATTTGCCATGTACCCATAAAGCCACATTTCAGCCGAGCTCTCAGCTAAAAGGAAACTTTTTGATATCTTGTGGAAAAATTTGTCTATGTTCTTGTCATTTGTGATTTATATTCATTCCTCTTTATATTTACAGTTAGATTTAGACCTTTTTCACTTCTACTTCTACCCATTTGGTAATCTTTCAAGTACCATTGATGGTACGGCTTTCTCTTTACCCTAGTGGTATTCCTTGAATACCATTGCCGGTATTTCTTCTCTTCTTCCCTTTTTCTGTCCAGATGTGTGTTTTTGACTCTTTTGATAGATACTGTGTGTATTAGATAGATTTAGATATAGAGAAAGTAGAATTTACATTTTTCTCTAAAGGCTTTGATTGTTGTGTTTAGCTTTTCATGATGTCTAATAAGAAGGGTACATCAGGTTTCAAGCATTGTACTTCATGTAATGGTAAACTTCCGAATAGTGACTCTCACGATGATTGTGTTTATTGCTTGGGGTGCCCCATCTTTTGGCGCAACCTCCCTGTGTGATTTGTCAATGTTTCAGCCAACACACTCTGAACAAGTGCAAGAATAAGTTGATACTGAAGGGCCTACTTAAGTTGTCCTTTTCAGAGGCCCTTTCTGCGACGGAGGTCTCAACCCCTCCTATGAAGGATAAGAAAAGGCCCCATTCAGTTCCCTCTTCACCCTCGGGTGACCAGGGTAAGTCTGTGAAACCTAAAATGCAAAAATTATCTTCGGAGCATAAGTCTGCCTCATCAGCACTGAACTCGTCTGCTCCAGGTACTATGATTGTTGTTATATTGGTGACAGCTTCACCTCCAATACTGTCTCCGACACTGATTATAGGCATCGCCTTGCCTACTTCAACTTCAGCACTGGGTGCCGCTTTGGCACAGTGCATGCCTTCAATGCCTATCTCTGCAATGATGATTGAACCTCCCATATCAGCTCTGAGTGCCCCATTGGCACCAAGCTCTTTTACGGCCCCGACAAGAATGGATTTGACCCCACTGCTTCCTGTCTCCAAACTTGAGACATCAGTGCCAGTAGATGCCACACCATGGACCCGATACTCTCTGTCCATAGACCCATTTCTAGGCCAAGTGTATAGAGTATTCCTAGAACAACCTGACTCTCCATCAGGAGTATTCACTAGATCCACCAGGAGCCTTTCAGAACTTAATGTGGTGCATCTTGTGGATTAGCTGTTGGCAGCCAGGGGATGCCCATGCCTTCCAGGACCCATCCTCCTGCAGGAGTTGGATTGACTTCTCCACAGACTCCATCCTATTCTCCTCCTTTGACCATTCCAGTTACAAAGCCTCCTGCTCCAACATCCTTTTTTGGAACCCCCATCTCGGCACCTGTAATGGATCTCACTGAGGATCTGGGACTGTCCCTTTGGTCCGCGGTTCCTGCTGAACCAGTCCTTCATCAACCCCGTGATTGAGCTGCAGGCTCTTCAGTTCATGGCACAGTTCCAAGTGTTTCTTCAGATCCATCATCAGTGCCGGGAACTTTGTCTGCACCGATCCTGCTTGAGGCTCCATCCTTGGGAGCAGGTTTGGCAGAGCGGGGTGTGAGGCTGGTTCCGAGGTTGTCCTTCTCTGTTCCAGGCTCCCATACCTCTTCACCTGGACCTGCTTTCTATGTGATGGAGAGGGCACTTGCTTCTGGAAGCATTCTGCCAATGTTGGAACCCCAGATTTCTCCCCGCTGAGCTACAGCTGCCACAGGCCACATCCCAGGGACACCAGGCAGGGAAGCTACAGGGACCCCCTGTACAGGGTACTCACTCTTCAAAGTCCTCCTCAGAAGCCCCCACCAAGGAGCCCCCATGGAAGAGATCATGCAAGAGGAAGCACGTAGACTCACCTGAGGAGTCTCTAACAGATTACATGGATTTTGATGACAGTGAGGGGTCCCCACGGTCACCCCCTGATGATGTTTCCTTTGGAAACATCCTTGAAATGCTGAAACAGAGGGGTCACTGGAAGCCCACTAATACTTCTTCTGAGGAGTCTGTGTTCCTGCAGGCTTTCTGTGCCCGGCCATCTAACTCTTGGGTGACCCCACCTGCAGATAAGCTAGTTCATCTCATGGTGCAGCATTCCTGAAAGAGCCCTGATTCTGTTGAGGTGATCCCTCAGTGACCCAACAAGATACTTTCTCCACCTGAGGAAAACCCACATTGGCCCAGGGGTTTACCAGTCAATGTTATGGTGGTGGTGGTGGCCACAAAAAAGGATTTAGCTGAAGAGAGTCCTACTGTCCATCCACCCAACAGAGAGTCCCTGGCCGTGGACAGATTGGGGAAGCAAGTCTTTGCATCAGCGACCTTTGCCATACAGTCCCTGAACTACTTGGCACATTTTATGAGGCTCTAAAGAGAATTGATTTCTGAACTCTCTGGAACACTTGCAGGACAGGTGTCTGATGAGGTAAGGGACAAAGTTGCCTGGCATCTCACAACCCTGGAATCAATCGCCAACTCATCCATGAGGTTGCTTTCACATGCAACCGAAGGGGCGGCTAGAGCTGCAGTTTCAGGCATAGTTATGAGACGTCATGCCTGGATGTGCATTTGTGACCTCATGGATCCCTTCAAGTCTTCCTTTCTGAATGCTCCCATCAAAGTATTTTCCCTGTTTGGTTCTATGGTAAAGGACACTCTGGCCAGGTGTGAGCAGGACAGTAAGACCCTGTCTACCATAGTCTACATTTTTACAACCCTCAAAGTTCCTTTTCCAGGAACCAGAGGAGTGGGAAGATGTGGCACAAAAAATCTCAGGGTCCTTTCCATGCCACACATGGTGATGATACCCCCAGAGGCAGGGGGGGGGGTAACAATTCAGGAAGATGCCCCTATCAAAGCAGAGGGGGTCAATTTTAAGCCAAGTCAGTTTCCTTTCCAACTATGAAAATCAAACCTTATTCCTTGTGTTTGGAAAGTAAACACCTTAACCATTATACCAACCCCTGATTTTTTTATTTTATTTATTTATTTGTTTTTTTTATTTTGGAACTGCCTTCAGCAAATTGGCATGTATCCATCTAAGGTGATGAAATTGTTTGTACTATATTTGAACAGTTAAAACTTATGTCACACTAATACTGATAAAGATGTATTGGCATTGAAACTGGCATATTCTTACTCTGAACATTAAGTTGGATGTCCCTTTCCACTAATTTACAGATTTATAAAAAAGAAAACAACTGCTTACTGGAATTCAGACTTGTGGAATCATTGTTTGGTGGTGGTGTGGTATTGATTTTGGGTCCATGGGGAATTTCTACTCATATTGCACACAGTACTTGGAAGGACCTTACGTTTTAGCCTGGGTTTAGTATGTGTATAGAGGATTTCATTTAAATAAGAAAAAAAGAGACATGTAGCCCCATTTAGCATTTAGGACTTCTGAAGTAGAAATCAAAGAGTGGATCTTTTTTTCCCAGAAATGGGACAGTGTGTCACTGTATGACGATTATATATATATATATATATATATATATATATATATATATATATATATATATATATATATATATATATATATATATATATATATATATATATATATATATATCAAGAAAGAAGATTGTGGAATGGTTCATGGAGGTGTGGGTGAATTTAAAAATGTATGATGACATAATGTACAAAGGTGATTATGATATGCATTTGATGCACAATGTGTAAAAAGAAGAAGTAATTAGTGCAGGTAAAGGGGCATTTATCAAAAAGAATGTAAGGTAATTTGAAGAAAATGTCAGCCAGAATAGCACTTCTAGTTTCACTGCCCTTTAATAATCAAATGAGATGAGAACTATCAGTGTTTACTAGATGAAGACTGCAGTGTTACTGAGGGATAATATTAATGTGCCGGATGTGATTGTAGTTGTGCCAGAAAGACTGATAGTGTATAACAGTACAATGAAGGTAGACATTTTCAGGTTAATTGTTACATTTGCAAGTATACATAAAAGATAAGTATTTCAAATGCTGAAACAATATTTTATAGTTAATATGGATATAATTAGGGCAGGTGATATGAACTGTAATTTAGTATAAAGGAAAATAATGAGAGGTATAGCAATATTTCTTGAAATAAAGTATAGAAAGTTAACGCTGGGATAAAATTTAGGGTACACATGTAAAAGAATTAAATGGCATAGTATCTATTAACTGAGAATATAGTGGGACTGCAAAGTAGAAAAAACTATGTGGGATTTATGGATCATTCAATGTGGGTAGAAGTAGGAAGGACCGAGACAAGAGAAGGAAAAGAGGTAAGTAATGAACAGTATGGTACAGATGGAGATGATTTGAGGAGAAAAGTAGCTTGTTTTGAGGAAATGAGGAGCAAATGATAAGAATTTTTTATACAAATTGCAGTTCATGGGTAGCATTAAGGAAACTATAGCACAGTGTATTGCCAAATTAAAAGAGATATGCAGGAGAAAATGACAGAAAAGTAAGGTATTGAGAGGGTAAAATAAGCATTACTAAAGGGAGATGAGTGTAGGATAGACTGAAAAGGGAGATTAAAAAAAAATCCACATGGAATGACAGATAACATTTTTTTACAGAATTGTTTGATACAAGGAAAGAACAAAGAGGCATCACCATTTTAGTAAGAATAGGATGGAAAATATGACAGTTGAAGGAATTGTGAAACAAGAACAAGGGGCAGCTAAATGAGAGTGGAAAAATATACATATGAAATGTACAAAATGAAGGGTAAAAGCAATACATGGGAAATATTTAGACTGTCAGAAGAGTTCACTAGGATAAAGAAAATTGCAATGGAAGACTTGGATATGCTTTTGAGCAAAACAAGTAAAAAAACTTACAGCAAAATATATTTCTGACATAGATACAGATCAATGACAAGTTATGTTTGTGCGTGTCATGAATATTGATTATATCCTGTAACACAATGTTCTGTCTACAACTATGATACAATACATTAAAAAATATATATGTAAAGGGACTGTTCCTGGTCCAGATGACATTTTGTGTGACTTTTATAAGAGAATTGATGAGGCTTTGTATATTTTTTTCTGTAAGTTTTGGATGAATGGTTAGAATATGAATAACAGCATAAGATGGAATAAGTGAAATAGAGTAGTAAAATTTACTGCTGCCAAAAGGGGAAAGGGAGGAAATTAAAAAAGAATGGATATCAATAATTTTGAGTAATATATGATAGAACACTTTTATAATACTTTAGAGGAAAGAATGGGGGAAGTGATGAGAAAAGTTTGCATTGAGGGAGTGTTTGGAATAATAAGAAAACAGATACAGGACATGTTATTTTTAATGAGAAAAGTATCAGATAGTTTTGATAGAGTGACAAATGAAAGGAATGTATTAATATACGATGTAGAGAAAGTATTTAATTCTGTAGGGCAAGAGGAAATATGGGTCATACTGGAAAGTTAAAATATTAGTAATAACTTTCAAAAAGTTATAATGGGAGTTATAAAATACTAGAAATAATGTTGGAGTTAATGGGTTAATGTGAGCAAAGGTAAAGTTAGAGAAAGGTGCAAAGCAAGGGTATTCTTTGACTGGTGTAATTTTTGGATTATTAATGCATTAGAGTTCAGTGAATATTTAAAAGGAGCTAGCTGTGAAATATTTTGAAGAATAAGGATACCTGTATTTGTAAATTATCCTCATGATTTATTAATAGTTACTCACTATATTAGTTGGATAAGGAAGCTGATTAAAGTGTTAGGAAGGAAGCTATAAGAAGCATGGTTGAGATCAAGTAGACACCAAATGTAAAATATATCAGATCTGGTTAATATAGAAGGAATATATTTTTCAAAACAGGAAGTGAATGTATTAAGTTATAGGTTGGGAAGATACAAGTAGTGGTTGAATAATTGGATGAGATCAAAGAAGATGTAAGAATGATTGGAAATATATGGAAAGCTTTAAAGTTATATTTCAGTAAGAAATGTGTATTTGGTTTACTCATCTTTAAACTTGCACTGGGAATAGGAAAATAGGGAAAATAAAAATGTAGTTGGGAATTAGTATGAGAAAATTATAGAAGTATGGAAACGTTTATGGAGAGGAAAAATAAAATTGATATAAGTATGACAATGGAGGAATATGTGTATAGAATAAGATTATGGAATTTGAAGGTGGGAAAGATTTGAAAATGGGTATCTATGGTGTGAATGAATTGAATAAAATGAGAAAAATGAATAATAGAGAGTCAAAAGAAACTGAAGAATGTTTAGGAAATATTTGTAGATGCTAATGGTGGGGAGATGCCAGATTAAAGGATTGATAACATATAAATAGATGGAGGAAATCTGAGGAGAGCATGGAGCATATGTTAATGGGATGTTGTAGGGTTAAGAAGGTTTTAGAAAAAAAATTTAATTGAATTTAAGAACGAAGCATTTAGTAATATATGCTTGGAAAATAACAAATAGAGAATATAAAGAAAGTAGCACAGGAAATAAAAAATATTTAGGTAAGATTTTGATTGGTGCATTAAGGATTTTATGGCTACATAAGTGTGAAGAAGTCTTGAATACATTCTGGGATTGCTATTTGATTTTTTAGAAAATTGTGTGTGTGTGTTTATGGCAGAAATGATGGGGGATTAAGATTTTATAACTGTATGATATGTAAGATAGTTATTTTGATTTTAGTGTCAAATGATTTTAAATGATCCATTTTGAGAAAATATGGATATCATGTGTTATTTGTATTTTTATTAATATGTATACAAGTTGAAATATTCAAATAGTGTAATGATAAAGCTGCTGTGCTATTTTCTGTAAGTGCCATGTAATCCTTTTTAGCCAACTTAGTTATCACCAACTCAGATAGATGGGATCTTGATTTAACATCTCATCTAATGGCACACACACAAAAGGAAGAATGGGTCCGAATGGAGAGATGGAAGTCAGCAAGCAAAGGAGAGTAGTAGAGCTGAAATTTAATTCATCCTCAAGACTTGGTGAGTACCTTCATGAGGTGGACCCTGTTTTCACAAAATCTCACCAAGGCGACACTGATATATAGACTGTATTTATATAGCATATATCATGGACAAAAGTAGGTCAAAGACTAAAAAAGATAACTGGGTGCACAAGACCCAGGATAAAAAAGTGCCCAATCCTGGTAGGTGCACTGATGCTAGGACTGGAAAAGATGACAGTGTAGAATCCTCAAAATATGGAAACATTACTACAATGGGGCCAGGTCAGGCCAGGCCCAGGGGGAGGATGCCCCCCCTGTTGTAGAAGGAAGTAGCAGTTCACAAAATCACAAAAACTGATAGGCCAAAGAAGAGCCATAAAGAAGATAAAGTGGACTGTTGAGGATAAGAAAGACATTATGTATTGTTACTATTATGCAAAAATCCCAGAATTTCCAGACACAAGATATACAAAACAATTAAGAGAGAAATTAGAGGAAAGAAAAATACTTTCGCAAGAAAAACAGTCAGATGCTTCAAATGAAAATTTGTGTTCATTAATACAACAGATTTATGAAAAACAGTACATAGATCAAGAAACCTTGATCTGTTTGGAAAAATAAGCATCTGAGGAAATGCGAAAATATAAACTACAAAACCAAGAGATATTTTAAAAGTATAAAAAAGAAATACAGACATGGGAAAGAAAGAGAGCTTTGATATGGTACAATATTTATGCAAAGGAGAAAGCCAAGTTAATCAATGTAAAGAAGGCAGACCAAAAGATATTTGAAGAGAAATACAGGCAAAGGCATCCGGATATGGAAAATTTCACAATAAAAAAATAATATCACAAACATGGAACATAGAAAAGATTAGTAAAGCAGAAGATAAAAAATAGAAGTTGAAGTTATGGAGTGCCTGCAAAGTGAAGGATTTGGTGTAGAAGGTCTAACACAGGTTACATCACAGCAGGATGGAGTGAGTCCCCAAAGCAGGCAGAAACAGGAAGATCAGGAAACAATTGAAGAAGAAATATGGACATGGGAAATAAAAAGAGATTTAATGTGGTGTAATATTTAAGCAAAGCACAAAGCAAAACTTACCAATACAAAAAGAGCAGCACCAAAGATATTTGAAGAGAAATACAGGTAAAGGAATCCAGATTTGGAAAATTTCACAATACAAAAAATAAGAAGACAAAGAGGAAAAGTAAGGAAATTAGTAATAGAGAAGTTAACGAAATAAAAACTGAGATTATGGAGTACCTGCAAAGTGAAGGATTCAGTGTAGAAAATCTAATTCAGAAAGTACCACAACAGGATAGAGTAATGGATATCCAAATTAAGGGGAAAACAATGGAACAAGAAGCAATTGGTCAGGTGCCATATGAAGATAATTTGGAGCCTTCCACAGGAAACCAGTATAAATGTTCACTTGAAGCTAGACAGCAAGGAAAGGAACAGGAACCTGTAGAAACTCTGATGCAGTCAGTGTTGATGAGTGATAGGCCAGGTGAGGTCCCATATGATAGAGCAAGAGATGGCATAGGATGAAATTGAAGAGAATGTGACACCGGAAGATTCATAGGTTCATAGGTTGGTACTAGGCTATCAGCCCTAGGGCCTATACAAGCCTAGCCATAACACTTTCCTGGATATTTCTTCCCACAATATTTACTTCCCCGAACCTCTGTCTAGCAGGGCAACTGATGTGATCCCCGGGGTGAATTTCCTATCTCCCATCCAATCGTCAAGGTTCCCTTTGAAGAGGGCCAAGGAGGTGCTCTGCTTGACATGTATGGGCAGTCTATTCCAGAGTATGGGGAGTCTCTGGGTCAGGAACCTGTCCCTCCAGCATGTTTTGTTCATGGTGATGACAAGGTTTAGATCCCTGGAGCATGTGGCTCTGAGGGATTGGGATTTCTTTAAGTGGAGCATGTCCAACAGCTCAGGGTTTGACATGGCCTTGTATGTTAAGCAGAGATCACCTCTGAGTAGACCATATGCCACAGAGTATAGCTGAAGTTTTTTTTAGATGATTAGCATAGGGCATCTGCTTTAGGCCTGTGATTTTTTTAGTGAGGTATTTCTGCGGCCTTTCCAGCTGTTGCAGGTGTCTTGTGAGGTACATAGCAAATGGAGCATTGTACTCTATAATGAGTCTAATGAGGGATGAGTGCAGTGGGACACTGACCTCCTTTTATCTGGATGAAAAGCCCTTAGTGATGAGGTGTGCTACATAGAAGGATTTCCTGACTGTTGTGGCAATGCGGTTATCGAAGGTGAGATCACTGTCCACCTGTGCCCCTAAGTCTCTTATCACACTTTCGGTGTTTAGTGTACTGCTACCTATGTGGTAATTCATGGGTACATAGTTTTTCCCAAAGGTGATAACTATACATTTCTTGGCATTAAGCTTGAGCCCATGGCTCTTGCACCAAGCAGCCATTTCTGTAAGACCCTTTTGTAGAATATCCACATCATTTGGGGATTCAGTAATGGCTCCCAGTTTGCAGTCTACAGAAATTTCTATAGAATGCCTGCAGGAACTGGAAAACAAGGGATGTGCCCTCAGTTTGGTAGAAAATGAGGGAAGAGAAGAGTTGCTTGATTTAATAGATATAGACAGATATAGCAAGATCAATGAAAGAAGTAGACTGCAGAAGGTTAATAAAACCCAAAAAGTCAGAAGTCTGATAAAAGAAATTAACATAGTAATTAGGACTGTTCATAGAGATCCATGCGACATAATAGAAGTAAACAGGATATATTACTGTGCAGCTAAATTAATGACTGATAAAGTTGTACCACAAGAACACAGGGCAATGAGCAAAAGGAAGAGGAGAAATCGAATACCATTATGAAAATATTAAACAGAAAAAACTATAAAGCAGTTAAGACAAGAAGTGTCACTGTTAGAAGACTATAGAAGAGGGAACATATCAACAAAAATACTAAGAAAGATAGATGTGATAAAAGCAATGCACAGTATTAGAACAGACCAGGATCTATCATGCACTATCGCAAATAATAAACTAAAAATTTCAGCACAGGTGGAAAAACTTAGAAGATATGAAGATAAATATAAAGGAAAAGCACAAAATATGCAAGTTATTGATGACCCAAAAAAGTTTTATAGAGAAATGGGAAATAAGGTAAAAGCAATTGAAAGACCACCAAAAAAGAAGCAGTAGATACATTTTGAAGAATCTATGAAGATCCTGTGGAACGTAACAAGGATGCTAAATGGACAGAAGAAGTAAAAGAAAGAATAAGAGATTTAAAGGTACAGGATATGAAATGGGTTGAAGTAACAACTAGAGAGATTGAAACAAAGTTAAAAAAAGCCTCACATTTGGAAAGCCCCAGGCCCAGATGCAGTACCTAACTTTTGGTTGGAAGTATTAACATATTTGCACAAAGATTTAGCCATGAGTAAGAATGATTTATATGCACACCCCAAACAGGCACCAAACTGGTTAACAACAGGGAAAACAATGCTCCTACTTAAGAGTGAACCTGCAAGCTACCCTAAAAATTATAGACCAGTTACTTGCCTTCCCATGACATATAAACTATACACGCGAATTGATGCCGACAGAGTCTATAGTCATTTAGAAAAAGAAAAACTCAATTATGGCAGTAGAACAAAAGGGTAATAAAAGAAAGTCATATGGAACAAAGGATCATTTGTAGTTAAACAAAGCCATAGTGGAGAACTGCAAAAAGGGGAAGAATCTAAGTATGGCATGGACTGACTACAAAAAGCATTTGATAGTATCCCACATTCATGGATAAAAGAGTGCTTAAAAATGTATAAGATACACCGTACACTGATTGACTACATTACAGTGACCATGAAACAGTGACAGACCACTTTGCAATTAAGCCATGATAAAGGACAAATTATTATCCCAGGGTTAAGAATTCAAAGGGGGATATTCCAGGGTGAGTCTTTGTCACAACTGCTGTTTTGCCTTGCCCTTGACCCATTAAGCTGTTTACTTAACAGCTTAGGCCATGGTTATAATTTGGCTACGAGAAAACAACAAAGTGTAAAGACTTCTCATCTTCTCTTTGTTGATAATTTAAAAGTGTATAGCTCATCAGATGAGAAACTGAAAGCACAACTGCAAGTTGCCAAAAGTTTTTCAGATGATATAAGAATGTCGTTTGAGCTTGATAAATGTGCAAAAGCAACCTTTAAAGCAGGAAAACTACAACACCAGGAAAACATCAGTTTGGGACAAGAATGTGATATAAAAGAACTTGAGCAAGAAGGAGTGTATAAATATTTGGGAACTGATGAAGGATCAACAATAAAACACGAACAAATACAAATAAAACTTAGTAAGGAATACTTCAGAAGACTTAAATTATTCCTGAAAACAGCACTGACATCTAGGAACAAAATCCAAGCTGTAAACCAATTTGCTCTTCCTGTCCTAATTTACAGTTTTGGAGTGATTGACTGCCCCCAAAACATTTTGGATAGATTAGATAGGAAAACAAGAAGGATGCTTCATGCTCATCAAATCAGTTCATACCAATATTATATATTCCCCGTTCCGAAAGAGGGATGGGCCTCCTTGAACTTGATTATAGGTATAGATCTGCAATCATAGGACTCCACAAATATCTGCTAACCTCACAAGATCCAAATGTAAGGAAAGTTCTGAAACATGAGGAGAATAAATCTAAGATGACTTCTCTGCTTAATTTAGCAGAAGCTTAGCGGCATCAAGCAGGAATGGAAATCATACCAGAAGTAGATAAAAATCAGGCAACTGAATGTGCCAAAAAACAAAAGAAAGAATTTAAGGTGAAGGACCAGATGAGAAGGCAAGAAATGTGGAAAATGCATAAATATAGTTGGAAGTGTAGAAAACTTCTGGAAGAACCTCATGTTGATCAGGAACGAACACAGGAATGGTTGAGGAGAGGTGAAGTCAAACCAAGAGATGAAAGGTTAATATTGGCGGCCAAAGATAGTGGGCTGCATACACGTTGGTTTACAAAGTCCATTGAACATGTGGGCAAAACAGACAAATGTAGGTTTTATAAAATCAAATTGGAAATAGTTGCACAACTCATTGCTGGTTGAGACATACTAATGGCAGAAGGACTGTATACTGAAAGGCATAATAATGTGGCAAGATTATTGCACTGGGGATTGTGCAAACATTATGGTATTGAAGTGGCTGAAAAACAGTGGAAACATGAGCCACAAAGCATCATAGAAAATGAAGAAGTCTACATTACATGGGCTCATCCATTACTAACAGTTCAAAAGACAGGTACTAGAAAACCAGATATAGTGGTCCACGAAAAGAAGACAAAAGTAGCATTGATCATTGAAATCGCTACATCCAGTAACTATAGTACCTTGCATACAGAGAGACACAAAGTCATAAAATATGAGGATTTGTAGGGAGAAACGAGAGTAATGTGGAAGAAAGATACCCAGACAGTTCCAATAGTGGTAGGAGCAACAGGTCTTATAAAGAAGAGTCTACAATCATATTTAGATATGCTACCAATACATGCAACTCTACAAATTACAGGAGGAGTCATTACTGGACATATTTCGGGCATTGCAAAGAGCTCTACTGGCTGACATCAAAGAGTGAAACAATACTAATTTCATGAACTTTAATCGTACTTTGACTTAGGAATGGGGTCCACTCCCATCATGGTATTAGAAACCCAAAAGACTTGGAGAAATTAAAAAAGAATGGAAGATCCCCATTTAGTTGCATTGCAGTGTCAGTAGCAGAAAATAAAAGAAAGCACCTGGGGGTGAGAGCAGATCCCATAACCTTCTGATCTTCCAGCATCAGTGGCAAGTGTGCAACTTATTGAGTTACTGACTGACATTGACAGAAAGAAGACATTGATAGAATTTTAAGATGAAGAGAACATGATTATGATAAAATGGACTGAAGTGAAAGGCAAATGGGATGACATGATGCATCATTTGTTAAGCTCTCTTCCTCCTGGGTTTCAACCCTGACCTTTGTTCACTTGTCTGTGAAATCTGCATGATCTCTGTAAGTCTTTAAGGTCTTTCTCTATGTACTCTGGTTTGCCAATTTCTCCCAGAGACATCTTGAATGATTGATTGACATTGAAATGATTAACTATTACTACAAAATATCCATATTTATTGCTTATATCCCTTCCAATTTGTGCTGGACCATGGATTAAAAGGGTTCATGATGACCAGTTAATTCCCATGTAACAAATGAATAAATTACTTTAAAATAGTTAGTGCTAGAGTTAACAGGCACAGATTAAAAGAGCATATTGGTAAACTATGTAAGGGCATTTCTGCAATCAAACAAAGAAATTTGGAAGTGGGACTGGCAAAAATACTAGTAGGTGTATTAGTTAAACGGCCTAGCCACCTTTTAACTTCTTTCCATTCTGTTGTTTTTGTTTAAATATGCACATTTTACAATTTCTACAAAAAATTGTTATTAAAAGGAGCAATATTAAATATACAGGTTTCTTGGAGAATTTCCACTGATACCACAGTTTTTTTCTGTAGCCTTCATTGGCTTTTCAAGTCATTTGTAACCCAGAGGAAGGAATTATCCCCAAGTCTATATTACAACTTTGGCTATAAAGTGTCATGAATTAGTGTAGTTACTGTATTACAGAGGGAGAGGATGGACTTAATGTATTGGATTTGGTATAATGTGGACCAATCAAGTTCATCTCTTTTCATATAATGGAGAATGCAGTATGAAGAAGGAAAGAAAAACACAGTGTATAGATAAGAGAACTTATTTTGCTTCACATGGTAACAAGGGCATGATAGGGAAATATCTGAGAAAGAATTAGGTTGTAACTTGACAGATCTTAATCTATTTATTTATGTTTTAATTACTGGATTGTCTAAATTGGTTATGGTCCAATTTCAGTGCAGGTTCATGTAAGACAGTTCTACAACTAAAAAAGAAAATTCATAACATATAATGACTTCAAATATTTGCTAGTAATTAATACATTTCATAGATAAACTCATTAACAAAAAAGTGCAATGCAATTAATACAATTGAGATACCATGAAGCATTTTCTGACATATATTAAAACATCCATTACTTATTTAATTAGGAAAACTGTCTTGTCTTTGAAAGGCTCCAGAGAGTTAGTCAATCAGCCTCTGCTCCTCTGATCCCACCAAACCATCTGAGAGAACTACAAATGCTGAGTTTCAAATTTACTGCTGCATTTGTTGCACTTGGCTGTATTTACACCAACTGCTGCTTTTACTTATTTAAAAAAAAGATCTGTTCTGCTGTTTTATTCTGTTGCTATATTTAATTAAGGAAAAACTGTGCTGTTTTTTACTCTGTTTCCTATTTAATTTAAGATTAAAAAGTATTCTGCTTTTATTCTGTTGCTGCATTTTTCTTGACCATAATATAGACTGGATTCAGACCAGCTGAATCCAGTTCTGTTTGAGGATTGAGCACTAAAAATCAGGACTTCACTTTTGGAGACACCCCCCCCCCCCATACCCTCACGGCAGGAGTGTCAGAAGGACTATCTAATCAAAGGTTACTGGTTTGGAGCTCAGTTTAAGCTTTTTGACTGTTTTTTTTTTGTATTACCTTCTTTGCTCTTGTTTGGGCATCGTGCACCATTGCACAGTGCCACACAGAGGGGGTAACTTTTAGTGGTTATAGATGCAAAAGAGCCAATAGATGTATTTTTGCTTAGAAGCAGCTGCTGTCTAGCAGAGCAGTTCTTAAACAGCTGTCAGCTATTCAGTGAACCATGCAGCAGTGATTTAACCTCTTCCTATAAATATCAGACCTACAGATCCCCTTTTTATAGACTTCCCTACTGTACACTGTGTAGGTTAGTCAGTCTAAAATAGCCCCAACCAGATATCCCCATCTTTTTCTCCTTATCTGTGGAGATACCTGCTCAAACCTTGTATTATGGACTGTCAGTGTCCCTCTGTTTCTCCTGCTAGCTTGGTTGACATGGGGTTTTTGAGGCAGTGGAGTAACTGCCTCATGTACACTGACAACCCCTTACTCCTAAATCACTCAAGTATAACTTGCGAGAGATGCTCCTACACTGAGAATCTGGAATTACTGCTCTCTCACACCCAGAGCACCAACACTAAATAGGTTGTCAGCTCTCAAACCACGACTCCTACTCATAATACATACTCAACACATAAACCTTCCAGTGCAGTGGTACTCTCTAGAAACCTTACTAAACACCAGAGACCTCCAAAACACAAACATGCTACACCTAACAATACACCCCAAGTACCCAATACACATAGAAAACATTAGCACCAATTTCTCACCAACTAAGCCCTTAAGCCAATGCACATCTATTCCAAATGTTTTAGATAGAGGTGACTCTTCACTGTGACATACACATGCCCACTCACCAGGTTAGACAAGGAGAAGGTTCCAGTCCACTTTCTGTCTGGTGCAAGGATTCGTCAGATCACACATGCACTCAAGTCTCTCAACAACAAGTACTGTTATGACACCATCATAGTTTTTGCTGGTATGAACGGCTTGAGATGTACCTCTCTAAATTATATGATGAGAGACATGATTGAGCTCTTTGAATATGTGTCCCAGGGATTCACTATACAATCTCGAAATACTGAAATGTTGAATTTCAGTATTTCGAGACTGAATAGTCGAAAAACCACATACACGGAAACCCACAATCACGAACACTACAACCGCGACCATTCACACACAAACACAAACCAGGACATAATCACACACACACACAGATACACCTACCTAACTAAACAAACATAACAACACACACACACACGTAACCTACCTATAAGCAGGGGGGCAAGCCCCACTGCACCCCACACCCCCCTACTTATATATTCTAACTCCAAGGTTGCACTAAACACACAAACACACAAAAAACACCACTGCACACACTCACACACACTAAAATCCCTACCCATTATCCTCAAACAAACAACACTTACCTGAAATCCCAGATGAATCCACAAACCGCACCACACGTCATGAAAGCAACAGCATGATAGTGGCAGATTCGACATTTGTGGATTCGGCATAGTGTAATTTCGGTTAACTGCACTTTCCACTATTCGGACTCGATGTACTGAATTTCGACATTTCAGTACGTCGAGATTGTCTAGTGTATCCGTGTCCCAGGCAGGTATGTCCCTAGCTTTGAGCAGAATTTTATCCTTACTTAGGATGATACCACAATATAAACAAAAAAATGATTGACTTCAATAATTGGCAAGTTACTGGTGTCATTCTAAGGTGATCCAGTTCCTGTCAGCCTGGGATGACATGGTGTTTATACCACACTGCTTTGCCAGAGATGGACTTCACCTGGTGCCTCCAGGCTTTCAGTTGCTGGCTTAGGTACTTGCCTTCCCCATAATGCCTTTTTTAAGCATGGTCACAAAAACAAAATTTCTGACGTGTAAATATCAAACACAAAGAAACTAAGGGCCATGCTGCTAAATGCTAGGAGTGTAAATCAGAAACTGCAATCTCTGGAAGCACTCCACTCTCTGGAAAATGGTGAAGTCTATGCAGTCACAGACACCTGGTTCATGGCCACAGTGAGTACCCTGGCTTTCAAAGGCTATAATGCCTTCCACACTTTCAAACCGCAAATTGAAGGTGTGGGAACCAAAGGAGGTAGAGTATCTATTTTCATTAAAGATAATTACGCCTCTAGAGTGGTTAGACAAGATAATTTTATGGAGTTACTCCAAGTTCAAATTACTGTGGGTAAGACCCTCCTTCATTTCATCGCCAGTTACAGGTCCCCTTCCATGAACCAAGAATCTCATACAGTTTATTTAGACCTACTTGGGACAATTAAAGTACAACCCAACACCCTACTCATAGGTGATTTCAACTATCCCTCCATTAATTGGGAAACTTATACAAGCCCATACACACTTTCACAAAAGTTTCTGGACTTTGTTAACTCAAATGCCTGGGAATAAATAGTGCACCATCCCAATCCCACAAAGGGCTCTAATATTCTAGGACTGGACCTCACCAGTATGAGTGACCAATGCAATGCCTCAAGTGTAGGGCCCACACTGATTAAATCCAACCATAAATCAGTCATTTCTGAAGTAGCAATAGCACCAGATCTCACCAAAGGAGAAGTCAGGCAAAAAAAAAACTTCACTAAAACTATCTATACCCCACTAAGGACAGCAGGCCTGTCACCACTAGCGTCCCACAAGTGTGTCAATGCTGCCCTCCTCTGTTTGGCATATACTTCTCAAGAGTCATACCACATGATTAACAAAGGCATCACCTCATGAACGAAAGAGGTTATAACTTCCCTGTGCTCATTCCTCATCAGGCCTATTATTGAATATAATGCTCACTTTGGTATGTACCGTACCAGACACCTGCAGCAACTTGAGAGCCCTCAGAGATTTTTAACTAAGAAAATTCAGGGTCTCCAGCACATATCTTATATGGACAGAAGTCGCTGTCACTGTACTCAGTAGCATATAGACTACTTACAGGTGACTTGTGTCTGGCTTACAGGGCTATCTTTGACCCAAATCTTATGAAAATGCTGTACATCCATAAGTCAAATGGAACTAGAGTCACCCTTTCCAGAGACCTCAATTTAGCCTGCGACATAAATAAGACTTGCTGTATAGACAGATACATCTCTCTGAGGTTTCCACTCCTCTGGAATAGGCTTCCAATCTATGTTAAGCAGAGTACCTCCATAACCCTGTATAAATGCAACCTGGACAACTGGATGGGTAACCATAAATTTCTGCCAGGCATTCCTCTGATTCTCTCCTGGACATGGGCAGTCCTTGCTAGAAAAATCTTGGGCATAGATGATATCTCTCATCTAGTATTATATTGGAATTTAACGGCTAAGCTTGTAAAGATCCTTGGTTCAATAGACTAGTAACATCCTAGGAATATAAACTATCACAGAATGTTAACCTCATTTATCATAATTTTTATTAAAGTGTCTTGGTATACAAATATATAGTTATTTGAAAATGGAGTTGAACATCATATATGGAATGCTGTTAGTAGTTCAGAAGAAAGTTTTGAGGAATGTGTCTTTAGGATCCAAAGCTTAGGGTGGGGACATTCAGCACTTAAATTTGTTCTTTGTAATGAGCATACATTGTATGAGTATCAGAGTTATAGAAGAAAATTTTGATGAGAAGAAGAGAAATGCAACAATGATCCATGGTGAGGCTTCTTGAAAATATCAAGTAAGGAATCTGAGGAAAGTAGTGGTCTGGGGTATATTGTAAATAATACTAAATAAGTTAAAATGAAACTAGATTACATTTGACATTGTTTTTATGTGATAGTCCTATCCAATCAGTATTCAGATCTCCAACATGTATTTAAGGGTTTCAAGTAGGGTAATAAGATTCCAAATACTTTAAATGCAAATAAATAAGAGGCAACTACGTGGAGTTTTTGAAGCCTTCACGTTTTAATGTAATTCCTGTCCAGTCTGGACTAGGAGTGGATGAGACTGACAAAGTAGTAGTACTTAAGTATATCTTGACTAGGAGCATAGCTTCACTTCCAGATTGAGAGCCATGATTGTTATTTCTACAGACTGCGAAAGTATGTTCAGAAAAGGAGAGGTCATGTCAGCTTCCATTAGCCAAGGATAAAAGCTAAGAGTAGCTAATGAGCTACATCCATCCGAGTTTTATTATCTCAGTCTTAATTTGCATATGGTGTGACTATAACACTTAAACAGTCAGTTCTGGTCCATGTTAATCAGCTTTCTACCCCAGTAAACAAGCAAACAGCAACAAAGAAGTAAGCATTAAATATAACAATTAAAGCAGAGTTACTCTGCACAGCACATGCTGTTAGAGACAGCTTTATTTACGAAGCTAAGGCAGTTGAGTTGGCCATGATAAAATGGTCAGAAAGTGAAATATTATTAGGAGGAGAAATGCTCTGTTGAATAAAGATGAAGGTTGAAACAATCTTTGGTTTCTGTGCTCCTGTATATACATAATTACAGAAATATATGCAATAACATTTCAGAAGTAAACACCTGGACTATAGATCACAACCCAGATTGTACTATGAAAACATAAACCTGGGTAAAAATGAAATAAAACAATGTGGTAATTCTGCCCATGGCTACAGCCTATTCTGGCATGAAAGAATACATAAAAGTGATGGTAGAGTTGCCATTTTCTACAAAAAATGGTTCATCAACCTCTCCCTATATCTTTTAAAGACACCAGCAGCAAAAAATGGTGAAATTCTTTAGTCAAACTAAAACTTAATTAACACAAAACCATAAGTATAATAGGAATCTACATACCTTCTGGAAGCAACATTACCTCAGCTGAGGACTTTCTCTCCTAGGCGTCAACAACCATCACTCAAGAAACCATCATATCAGGAGATATATGAACACTGACTGGCAAACAATGAACAGCAACTCTACCAATGGTGTTATATATCTTTATGAATACAGCCAGCTCATCTGTACTCTAACAGGATGTAATAAACATAGTGAGAAATAGTCCAACATTGATTGGATACTCACCAACACCCCTAATAACATTATCTTCTTCAGCACTTTCTGAGACAGATAAAATGATAACCTCCCTACCTATTCAATTAGAGAACAAATATCTGCTCAAAGACAGCACCGCTACAGTTATGTCCACAACCTCAGCTCTTTCCAGGAAGACAGTTTCATCTTGGACTTAAAAGAAATAAATTGGCATAAATTACAGTCACTGCAGATAGATGCTGCTACTAGATTAGTTAACTCTACTTTGCTAAATATACTCAATGCTCATGCCCGTCTAAGAAAAAAAAAAAGGTTAAAGCAAATCCAATCCCATGACAAAGTAGGAAAACCAAACAACTAGTGGTACAACGAGTCAAAGCCTGGAAAACTTGAAACCAAAACAAATCTGAGCTAAACCTACAAAAATATAAGCAAATGAGAAACTATGCTAGATAACAAATTAGATCATATAAAATATCCTATTACCCTAAAATGCAGACATCCATTAAGAGCAATCCAAATCTGTTGTGCTTATCAACCAATAACAATAGTGTATCCATACTCCAAATCCATCACAGCCCAATTTAACACCCATTCAATTGAGTCAGTAACCTCTGTTCTAACCTACTGCTTTCTCATTCATCTCCTGAACCCACCCTCACTACTGAGCAACCTTCCCGCATAACCCCACTGTCTCACCTTCGACCCCACATCTGATCCCAATGTCCTCTTGCTGAAACCCATAACCACTACAGGTATCAGAAATCTGCTACATAAACTAAGCATACTACCTTAAACCCTGACACAATTTCCAGCTGAATACTTAAAAACAGCAAGAGATGCACTGGCATATCAAAATTCCATTCTAATAAACCAATGTGTGAAGGAAAGCTACTTTGCTGAAACCAGGACAACATCCTTCATTACCCCTACACAAGTCATTAAATCCACAGACTTTACCACCTAGAGAATAATAGCTTTACTATCTGCATGTTCATTGGAGTTTACCAATCAGAAAGTCAAGAGTCTAGTTACATAGGTGCTTGTTTATCCCGAGTTTCATGAGCTTATGACCAGTTGCACAAGTATCAGTGTTGAACGCAGAACTGAAGTTGATGTACAGCAGCCATACGTAGTTGTTCTTCCCTTCTACGTGTTTAAGTGCAAGGTGTAGTGCGACTGATATCGCATCAACAGTCAATCTATTTACCTGGTATGCAAACTGGAGTGGACTGAAGGACTTAGGTAGACCCGCAGATAGATGTCTCATCACAACCCTCTCAAAGCACTTTGTGACGTTTGAGATTAAGGTGACTGGTCTGAAGTCACTGAGACAGGTAGGGTTGGGTTTCTTCTGAAGTGGGACAATACTTGTTTCTTGTGTCTCTCATGTTTTGGAAGCAGATTTGAATTTTCCTCCCATACTTCCTTTTCGTCTCTTTGATGCCCTTTTTCAGATTTGTCTTGGCCACCTTTAACCTTTCTTTGTCATTTGCCTTGAAGGCTGTGTTTCTTTCCCTCAGTAGGTCATAGACATTTCTGGTGAGTCAGGGCTTCTGATTAGCACTTATAGTGATGACTTTCATGGTGGTAACATCCTCTATGCATTTTTTTATGTAGGCAAGAACTGATTCAGTATAGGTGTTTATGTCTAACTGGAGGTTGTGAGTTGTCGCTTCTTTGAAGCCGTCCCAGCAGGTGGTATTGAAATAGCCCTGAAGGCAGTCCATGGAATCCTCCTGCCAGACTCTGATCTGTTTAGTTGTTGGTTTTTACACACACACACGCACACACACACACACACACATACATATATATATATATATATATATATATATATATATATATATATATATATATATATACACACACACACACACACACACACACACACACACACACACACACACACACATATCAGTAAATGTCAGATGATTGAGTTTTCAGTAACTTGAGATTCATAAGGTCTAGATCATATGACTGAGTTTCCAAAAACATGAACGTCACAAGAAAACACAAAACAAACACAAACATCTACCTTTTTTTTACACTTTTGCAGAGGGGGAAAGCCTCCCCTGCGCCCTCTCATATGGGGGGCTGCACCAACCCCCCCCCCTGAAAATTCTATATACCAACTTTGAGAATGCACTATGGTGAGGAAAAGGGTAACTTTCCCAATCCACATTGTAGCGTCATCTCCATTCAAAAGCATTGGATTTTCATAAACTTGATCATAATATCTCCACCATATAAATTATGAGTTTCTGAAAACTCAATCAACTGATTGGGACCACACATACATGCATATAAATATTTATTATCGCTCTCTCTCTCTCTCTCTGTATATATATATATATATATATATATATATATATATATATATATATATATATATATATATATATATATACACACACACACACACACACACACAGACACACACACACACACACATCCAAAGCTGATTACAACCTCCTGAGGGAAAGTATAAACAGCTTCACAGCCCCCTCCCCCTCCACAGAAACTGGCACATATGTTCAAACTTACATGAAAGTACTATATGAGCATTTCGATAGCTGCATGGAATCAGGAATACCAGACAGGACAAAATCCTCCTCCTCAAGGAAGCGTAAACCTGTCTGGTGGACATCTACAATTAATAAGCTCTATAGTAAAAAAAATTCCTCCAAAGCAATCTTCGAGTCCAAAATGGCCACATCTACTAAAGACAATCATAAGGCTTTCTTCACATATGTCCGCAGTCTCAAAGGAAGCACCTAGATCTGCTCAGAACTGGTGGTCAAGGACACCACATACACAAACCCTGTAGATATAGCCAACCTACTGGCAGACAGGATAGGTGAAAACTTCACTACTCTGTCCCCCCCCCATCAGTAAAACAGGACATCCTCAGTACCTGCCCCCCAACCCTTATCTCTAGGGAGCAAGTTATCACTGCTCTCTCGAAGGCAAAAGATACAGCCTCCATGGGACCTGATAACATCCCAGGCTGCATTCTACATGACCTCAGGCAGGAACTTGCAGCACCATTAGGCACCCTGTTCAACCCAAGCCTGAGTATAAGTACTGCTTCATCCCAGCCAAATGGAGGACAGCTACTGTCAACCCTTTGCACAAAGGTGGAGCATCCACTGATTCAGGAAATTATAGACCTATCAGCCTAACTAGCCTGATCTGCAAGGCCATGGAGCTGATTATCATGGACCTCATTAACAAGCACACTGGCAACCTCTAGACACTTGATCTAATACAGTTTAGTTTTGTCAAGGGGAGGTCATGCCTGTTAAACTTCGTTGACTTCTTTGAGACAATCACCAAGGCCAAAGATGAGGGGAAGACAGTGCACACCACCTACATTGACCTGGCCAAGGCCTTTGATATTATTCCCCACTCAGGTATAATAGATAAACTATCTCAACTAGGCATCAATCCATATGGTACCAGATGGGTAGCAAACTGGCTTACTGACAGAACCCACCTAGTCAAAATAGGGGAAGCCGCCTCAAGTAGTAGAACTGTAACAAGCAGTATACCCCAGGTATTGGTCTTGGGGCCTCTGCTGTTTGGGATCTACATCTCAGAGGTGCAGGCTAAACCTAGTGGGCTATGGCTGACCATGTTTGCAGATGACTGCAAGCTGGGTGCTGTCATCAATTCCCCTAGTGATGTGGACATCTTCCAAGATAGTCTCACCCTAACAAATGACTGGTGTCAGAAACATGGCCTCAAACTGAATGCCAAAAAATGCATCATCATCCCTTTTGAGGAGAATGACATCCCCACAAATTATCACATTGATAATAAGGCACTAAGCACGCAATCAGTCATGAGGGACTTGGGAACCCAGGTTGATAGCAAACTGACTTTTGACCACCATATTGCCTTCGTTGTATGGAAAGCTTTCTACATGGCCCACATCATTAGTAAGAGTATCTCATCCAGGGACAAAGTGGTCATTAAATCCCTGTATTCTTCCCTTATAAGACTGATTATTGAATACAAGACCCCTTTCAGCATTTCCTCACAAAGCACATGCAGCAGCTGGAGAGACCACAGAGATTCTTCACCCAGAGAATCCAGAGGCTCAAACATCTACCCTACAGAGGTAAGCTAAAAGCCCTGTCCTTCTACTCAGTCTCCTACAGACTCTTCAGAGATGACCTCTGTCTGGCATACAAAGCAATCTCAGACCCTGCCCTAATAGGGCTGCTGCATATCTGCAAGTCAAGTTCCACTCGAGTAACCCGCACGTGAGACCGCAACCTGGTCTGTGACATCAATAGGACTTTTTGGCAGGACAGATTTGTATCCCAGAGACTCCCCCTTTTGTGGAATAGACTCCCTCTCCACATCAAACAGAGTACCTCATTAAAAATTTTAAGCGCAACCTGGATAACTGGATTTGGAACAGAAAATACACCCCAAGGATTCCACCTATGTCCCTGCTGGACAGTGTCATTAGGTGCCGACTTGTTGAAACATGGGCTAAATTCTTGGCTAGGCTCGTAAGGGTCTCAGGGCCAATAGCCTAGTAACTTCCTATGATCACCTACACAATTTAATTGTTTTAGGAAATGATTAAGAAGACTGTTGCAATAAGGTTTTTCAACACATTGTGAAAGTTTGTTAGTAGTCATATCGACATGGCAGAAATACATGATTTAAAGATATTTTTGGATAATCTAGCCACAGGTAATGATGATTTAACATCGTTTAATATGGAAAGAGGAGAAGTGGCATCACACAGGGCCACTAGTATAACAGACTTAGAATAACAGTTCACACAACTTACAGATATAACGAGAAAAGTATGTTCAAATGTTTGGCATAGAAAGCTGCTTAAAGCTTATTCTACAGCCAATATAGTCCCTAGAGGTCTCAGGGTTTGTGTAGCACCTGAAGTTGGGATGGAGAATGAACAGTTCATTCAAAAATGGTGACAAGTACAACTTATGGCATCAAACATGTTCATAAGATTATTAATAGAATATTATGAGCAACAATATGTAGGCATGTCTTAAAAGTTGAATGAGGCTTATGAACAAATGGCCAAATATTTTGGTGATACAGCTTACAGTGAGAGATATGCAGTGTATGTCAAGGAGGTGCAAAAAATAGAAAATGAGTTACAAGACAGGAAGTCAAAAAAGTTTTATAGGGATTCCAGTGACTATCAAAATGATGTGGCATACACATGGAAAAAAGTCAAGCGAACAGTTAAATTTTCAGACGGGCTTAATAAAGGGACGAGTAGACCTAAGCGTAAGTGGCCTAGGTCTATTCTTAGGAAACTCCCAGATAATTCCAGTGCTTCAGAGGTATCTTCTGGTTATTCTAATACAGATGCAGAGATGGAAGGGGGTGAGCCACAAATATTTGTTTCTTCGATACCTAAGAGACTTCGGGGCTCTTTAGGAGAGGCGAGCAGAAGCACCGTCGTCGAACAAATGGAAAACATGTTTCAGAAAATACTGAACAAATAGCAGACAGGGTTAATGCTCCTGATTATACTCAACAAACAGAAAACCAATTGGCTGTAAATTTAACAAATTATAAGTTTTCAGATTTGGAACTAAAAGTACTTAATAAAGGACTGGGATTTGTTCCAGCTATATATGTGTCTTTCTTCAAAGTGGTGAATGATTTGAAAACTTTTAGCCATAAGTTAAATTTGAAGTATTACTTTGCTCAAAGACCACAGATACATGACCAGTCAGATATATTTAAATTTAAGAAATTAGATTTTCAGCCTCCATATTATAGGGTGGTGAAGATATTTGAACAGCAGGTGAGGCAGGATTTGCAACTTAATCAGAACGATGTTTTCAGAAGTTATTCCAATAACATGACAAAGGCTGAAAAGCAAGCATTGAGTAAATTGGCTAATAATGACAAATTGGTCAATACTAAAGCAGATAAGGGCGGAGCCATAGTTATTTGGGGTAAGAAACAATATTTACATGAAGTTCATAGACATCTAACTGATGCAATATCATATTGCCAGCTCCCCTTAGACCCTACCATTGTATTTAAACAACAGATAGATGCATTTCTGAAACAAGCTAGAGAGGCAGAGATTATATCTATAGATTTGGAACATCAGTTAACAGTGGATGATTCTCAATCGCAATACTTCTATTTGGTACCAAAGATACATAAATTGGTAGCTGTACTGCCAGAACAACCTATACTAGCAGGGAGGGGTTCCATTATTGAACCTTTGTCAGTATATCTTGAGGCAAAATTGAAACCTTTGCTGACATATGTGTCAGCAAGAATTAAGAACACAAACCAATTTTTATTGTTAATGGAGGACTTGGTAATCCCCACAAATGCTTATATGGGCACATTAGATATCCAGGCACTATATACAAATATCCCACATTGGGGAGGGATAGAAGCAGTCAAATATTGGCTTGAGGTCTCTAATTACTATGTATCAACAGAGCGAGAATTCCTTCTGACATGACTAGGTATTGTATTAGAACATAACTATTTAGGGGAAAACTTGATATCTACAGATAAGGGCACAGCAACGGGTGCAACATTTGCACCCATTTATGCCGATTTATTTATGAGGTATCTGGAAGTTGAGGTCATCTATCAACAACATGAGTTTAAGACAGAATTAGTGATGTGGCGCAGGAATCTGGATGATTGTTGGGCAGTTTGGCAAGGTACACTGGAGATGTGGCAATTGTTTGTGGAACATCTTAATAATAACAAATATGGTATTCAGTAAAGTGGCAAAATTGTAATAATGTTGCATTTTTAGATGTACAGGTCACTAAAGCTAATACTAGTACCATGATTACAGATTTATATCGGAAGCCATTTACTAAGAACTCCTTGTTACGTGCCGATAGCTGTCACCCAGGGCATATAGCCAAGAATATTCCAATGGCCCAATTAAAGTCTAGATTTATAGCCAGAGGTTACAGGGTTAACAAGGTAAATACAGCTTTACAGTCAGTCAACTCAATGCCTAGGATACAATTGTTACAGCTGAGACAGCATCAAACCAGCAAATCTTCAGACACACTTAGATTTATTACTAAATTTGGAAACAATACATTTAAAATCAAAGAAATAATAGCTAAACACTGTCCTGTTTTGAAGTCAGATTTTTTTTTGAGCTCCCTATTAGATAACCAGGGCACTTTTGGTTACAGAAGTGGAAAAACTATAGGGGAATGTTGTCCAAATTTAAAAAAGTAGAGGCCCAGTAGAGGGGAAAACTGAGAGTTGGTTGGTGGGTAGTATGTTTTGTGGACATAGTATTCATTGCAAAGTTATTTCTAAAACAAAATTGTTCACCTCAGTCAGCACAACAAAAGTATATGATATTAGACATCTTATAACTTGCATGATTAAGTGGGTGATATATATGGCAGTATGCCAGTGTGGTTCTTTTTATGTAGGACAAACATCTTTAAGCCTGAAATAGCGTATATCATTACATATCAGTGATATTAACGGTAAGAGGGCACAGAGTTCATTATATAAACATACACAGGTGCATTCAAGGGCACATTTTATATACTTGGGTATTGATAAAGTAGTAGGAACAGATTTAACACTAGCATACAGACATAAGATTTTGACAAATAAAAAAAGAATGCGGATTGTAAATTTAGGAGCATTATTTAAACCTGGTCTAAATGAACATTGGTAAATTGGCATGATGATTTGTTGTTTTTGATATTTAGAATTCTGAATAATTGACATCTTCAGAAACAAAATGTATTTTTGTGATAGTTTTCCAATATGTTTAAAAAAAATGTGTGAACTAAAGGGAAGACCAAGTATTCACATTTCATATTTATACGTTTTCAATATGTACAATGTTTGTTACACACTGGGTGTAACAAGTTAGTATTGTTGTACAATATTGTTGCTTTAAGGGTAAAAGTATAAACAGGGGCTTCCCCTTTCTGGAAGTATACACTGATGACGCCATGAGGCGAAACCTTGGTTTGTTGAGTGTGGCGGAACATGTCTGCCATTAAAGGATGGTATGGTACATTCCACTGTGCTGTGGTCTTTTATTTCAGCTTATTTGGGCTAAGTTCATAGTGCTAGAGGTTTGAGTTGGATTGATTATTGATCCGAGCACTTAATACATCGCGCACAGGACTTTGGATTATGGGAGAGTATATATATATATATATATAAATATATATATATATATATATGTGTGTGTGTGTGTATATATACATATTATATATATATATATATATATATATATATATATATATATGTGTGTGTGTGTGTGTATGTATATGTATATATATATGTGTGTGTGTGTGTGTGTGTGTGTGTGTGTGTGTGTGTGTGTGTGTGTGTGTGTATATATATATATATATATATATATATATATATATATATATATATATATGTGTGTGTGTGTGTGTGTGTATATATATATATATATATATATATATATATATATATATATATATATATATATATATACATATATATATATATATATATATATACACCTTAAACCGTGTTTAAAAATAGGTAAATACTTGGAGTGTCTAAGAGATGCCACTTCAGAGAAAACATTGTCAGTTAAAGAATGAGGGTAGTTTCTCAAAAAAAAACATCTTTCTTAACAGATTAACTTGAGCTAAAAATTCATTGTCATGACTAGTTAACCTGGATATATAGATAAATTGTTCTTTTACTGGATTCTTTTTCATAAAAAATGGGTGTTGACTTGAAAAGTCCAAGAAATTATTTCTATGTGTCTTCTTCATGTAAACTGTAGAGCTAATGTCATCATTCTGTAGTATGTCAGTTTTCGTGTCTAAGAAATCAATAGATTTTCCATATTTAGAAATAAGTAGATTATGGAATCCCAGACTAGTATTCATGTCCTTAATGAAAGTGTGAAGGTAACTGACATCATCCTTCCATGCAAAGAAAATATCGTTTATGTATCGTTTATACATTGACAGAATCAAAATTATGTGAAATCAAAATTTTGTGCATATTAGGAGAAAATCGATATATGTGCAGTAACAGAAACCTGGTTTAAGGCTTCAGAGAGTAGCCCATCATTACCAGACTACAACTCATACCATACATTTTGGCCACAGAACCCGGAATGAAATACAAAAGGTGGGGGCGTATCCATATTCATCAAGGATACCCACACCTCCAGGTTAGTGGCACAGCACGATGCTTCAGAGATCATCCACGTGCAACTAACAACGGGCAAAACTGCAATTCAAATTTTAGCTTGCTACAGATCACCCACCAAGTCCCAGGACTCCCATTCTGCATTTCTGGAAACACTGGGAAATATAGAGGTCCAACCAGACACTCTAATATTGGGTGATTTCAATTACCCAAACATTAACTGGGAGAACTACTCAAGTACTAACTCCCTTGCACAACATTTCCTGGAATTTATAAACTCAAATGCCCTGGATCAACTGGTCAACACTGCCACCAGAGGTGACAACATATTGGACCTGGTCACCACCAACATGGGCGACCGGTGCTCCACACTGGAGGTTAACCCCTCGCTGGTTAGATCTGACCATAAACAAATCATTTTGGATATCCACATTCCGTCCCCACCCCTGGACAACGAAACCACCATGAAAAACTTTTCCAAAGCAAACTTCACTTTACTTAAGACCAAGGTGGAAAGATTCAAAGCCCCCATGCTAAAGGATAACATTGTCCAAGCTGCAAAACCTTTACTAATGCATTCTACGGGCACCTACAAGAATGCATGGATCGTGCTATCCCAAGCAAAACCAAGACTCACTCCTCCAAGAAATGGAAACCAGTCTGGTGGACTCCTGCCATAAACAAGCT
The DNA here is from genome assembly GCF_019279795.1 of Protopterus annectens. Lineage (NCBI taxonomy): Eukaryota > Metazoa > Chordata > Ceratodontiformes > Protopteridae > Protopterus > Protopterus annectens. Next base: position 715,662,157 of record NC_056743.1, on the reverse strand, counting down.
ATGCAATAGAAGCAGGAAACTAGTACAAAAAGAGTAAAATCCCAAGAAGGGAAGACATCCCTGATCAGTATCAGCAAGAAACTATGATCCCTCATAAAATCATCCAAGGTGAGTTTCGAAAGAAAAATTGCCAAGGACTCCAAAGATAACCACAAGGCATTCTTTAGCTATGTCAAGAATCTAAGTGGCAATGCTCAGATCTGCTCAGATTTAGTGCAGAATGGTACAAAATACACTGAACCAACCGATATTGCCAACATCCTGGCAGACAGGTTCAGCGCAAACTTCATCCCCCTCTCACCCCCAAAAGGGCCCATAACCATAACAGAAGAATGTAGAGCCCCTGAAATCACAGATGCTCAGGTTAAAACAGCCCTCTCCAAAGCCAAAAACACAGCATCAATGGGACCGGGCAGTGTCCCAGGCTGCATCCTACATGAGCTCAAAGACGAGCTAACCCCTCACCTAAACACACTGTTCAAACTCAGCCTCTCCACAGGTTACATACCTATAGAGTGGCACACAGCAACGGTTATTCCGTCCACAAAGGTGGACCCACAACAGACCTCAGGAACTATCACCCTATAAGCCTGACTAGCTTGGTCTGCAAGGCTATGGAGCGCATCATCATGGAGCTCATTAACAGAGACATTGGGAACCTCCAAACACTGGACCCTACCCAGTTCGGCTTAGTTAAGGGCAGATTATGCCTCCTAAACCTGGTGGACTTCTTTGAGACAGTTACCAAGGCTATAGATGAGGGAAAGGTGGTACGCACAGTCTACCAAGACCTCGCAAAGGCATTCGACACCATTCCCCATTCTGGTATTATAGACAAGCTCACCAGCCTGAACATAAACCCCTACATCACAAGATGGGTTGCCAACTGGCTCACAGACAGAACCCAAATGGTAAGAGTTGTGGGAGCTATGTCTGACTCTAAACAGGTTACAAGTGGCATTCCCAAGGGCTCAGTCCTAGGACCCCTCCTGTCCGGCATATACTTCTCAGAGGTACAGGCAAGCACAGGAGGACTATGGCTGACCAATTTCGCAGATGACTGCAAACTAGGGTCAATAGTTGACTCTCCGGCTGACACAGACATCCTCCAGAAGGGTCTCACTGAGACGGATACCTGGTGTCAAAATCATGGCCTCAAGCTAAATGCCAAAAAGTGCATAGTCATCCCTTTTGGAAAAAACAAAGTACCCACAAACTACCACATAGTTGGTAGTCCCCTAAATACAGAAGACATAATAAGGGATCTGAGTACCCAAGTAGATAGTAATCTCTCCTTTGATAATCACATTGCCAAAGTGGTTAGAAAATCCTTCTACATAGCCCACCTTATCACAAAAGGGTTCGCATCCAGATCAAAAGAGGTCATTGTGCCCCTCTACTCATCGCTCATCAGACCCATCATAGAGTACAACGCCCCATTTGGGATGTATCTTACAAGACACCTGCAACAGCTGGAAAGACCACAGAAATACCTCACCAAGAAGTTGTTATTAAGAACTATATTAACTAAAGTGGTTATGTTATGAGCAGAAAATGTGGTATATTTATTCAAAAACAATTCTAGTAAGTGTAGCCCCTCAATATGTGGAATATTTGTATACAATGATTCAATGTCTAATGTAACTAAAATCTATTTATTTATTATTTATTTTATTTTACATTTGTTAACTGGGAAATTCTGACTGGACCAGGTCCATTTTCAGCGGAGGCCCGGGAGAAAAGCTCCAACATCAAGTTATACAAATACAGTACATCCAGCATAATACACAAAACAGGTTACATAATGTATGCTGAGCATAGTAATATAACAAGAATTAATAAAAACACTCCAGGTAAAAGAAGATATAGAACATGGGTAAAAAGACAATGTCAGTCATACATTGGTAAGAAAAGAAAATATATCAAGTAAGATTCTACAGTTAGAAGTACCCTTTCAGATGACCAAGCCTAAGGGGGATCAGAGCTCCAGCATGTGATCAGAGAGGAATTTGGGGAGTTAATAGTAGTATGGGTAGGGTTATGTGATACAAGGACATAACCAGGTGCTAAGAAGGTGTGATTTGAGGGAGTTTGTGAATATGGATGTGGAGGGGGCAGTGGACATGGATAGAGGAAGAGAGTTCCAATTTCTGGCAACGGTGTGGGAGTAGAGCACTTTCCCTGCATTATTGTTAGCCTTGGTGATGGAGAGGAGAGATTTTTCACTGGATCTTAGGTACCAGTTTGCAGTATAGATAGTAAGTAGGTTGAATAATGAGGGTTTTTTTTTCAGGATATTTGAGAATATTGTAGGCTGTGCCCATCTGGTGATAGTTAAGTAGCTGTGGTAGCTCAAGCCATTTTAGTTTTTTTAGTGCAGCACGGTGATGGGTTCTATAGGTTGAGTTAGTAGCAAACTTGGCTATTTTATTGTAGCATGATTCTAGTTTGTCTAGGTCACATTGTCTGATTTGGGTAAAGATTGGTGCTGCGTATAATAGAGTTGGGAGTAGGTGGCTTTGTGCAAGAGTGACTCTTGCTTTTTGTGAGAGAAAGGACTTATGCCTGTATAGGGAGCCTAGTTTTTTGTGTACTAGTTTTATGGTATGTGAGATGTGAACATCAAAGTGGAGATTATTGTCTGTTTCAATGCCCAGAAGTTTGGTGTGGTTAGAAGGGGAGATGGTGGTGCCGTCCTTAGATGTTATGGTAAAGGAGAGTTTTTTTTTATCTATTAGGGGTAAATAGTAGCAGTTTTGTCTTTTTGGGATTTAGAATTAGTTGGATACCCGATATCCATTTTTCTACTGAGATAAAGGTATCTTGAGTGAGTGTATGTAGGGTGGTGGGAGATGAGGTGGAGCAGATCAGGGTTGAATCATCCACATATTGTATGAGTGTGGCATGTTGTGTAGAGCATTTGAGGTTATTTGTGAAAATAGAGAACAATAGCGGGCCCAGTATAGTGCCCTGTGGGACTCCTATGGTGGTTGGAAGTTATGTAGACAGAGTTCCTTTCCACTGGACTGATTGTTGCCTGTCAGACAAGTAGCTTCTGAACCAGGCTATAGTAGAGGAGGTGAAGGATAATGATGTTAGCGAGTCTAGTAGAATGGAGTGGGAAACCATATCAAATGCTTTTGAGAGGTCTAGGAAAATGGCTGATACATATTTGTTATCATTCCTGTGAAGGTTTATATAATTAATGAAGGATAGAAGGGCTGTGGTAGTGCTGTGATGTGGACGGAAACTGTGTTGTGTGGTAGATAGTAGATTGTGTATGTTAAGAAATGTCATCACTTGCAAGTGGATGCATTTCTCAAGAATTTTGGATAAGGGGCAAAGGATGGCAATAGGTCAGTAGTTGGAGAATTCATAAGAATTACCTCCTTTATGGAGAGGAATGATGTGAGATACTTTCCAGAGTTTGGGTATGTAGGATTCTAGTATGGAGCGGTTGATAAGGATGGAGACAGGATATGATAGGGAGTCACTAGCCATTTTTAGGTATGCAGCAGGTATGTTATCAGCTGCTAGTGTGGTTGGCTTTAGTTTTAGGAGGAGTTTTTTGATAGTTGAGGTGGGCACTGGTGATAGGCTGAAAGAGGGGGTGGTGTGGGATAGGTTAGGTTGTGACTGAGGTAGACTATTTTTGGTTATTTGACTAGACAGGGCTAAGATGTATTTAGTAAAATGGTTATTAAATTGAGAAGCTATGTCTAGGGTATTGTTAGTAGAGATGGGTGCTGGGGTTGTGGTTTTTCCTGGCTTTAGTAGGGAGTTAATGGCATGCTAGAATTTTTGTGGACTGTTTGAATATTTCCTTTGGGCACTAAGAAAATAGTTTTGTTTGTTTATTTTGGATTCAGCCTTGGCCTTGTTTCTAAGCTGTTGATAGTATTGTCTGGAGCTAGGGGTTTTGTCAGTTTTCCAGATTTTCCAGGCTGTATCTTTAGCTTTTAGTAAGGCTCCGGTGTCCCTATTTAGCCAGGGTGCATAGTTGGCTTTAACTCTGATCTTTCTGCTGGGAGCTAGACTGTTAAGGATGTTAGAGAAGTTAGTATTGAAGTAGTCTACTGCCTGGTCTAACCCGAGTGTCTGTAGTGGTTCCCAGTTGCAGTGGCTTAGGACAGTGTTTAGGTATTGTGGGTTATGGTCATGTCATACAAATTTGTAGACTACTGGTTTGGGGTGATTGGAGTGTTTCTGGAGTAGGAAGGTGGGGAGATGATCACTTAAGTTATCTGGGAGACAGCCTACTGTATAGTTTTGTTTGGGATAGTTGGTTAGTGTCCAGTCCAGTATGGATTCTCTCTTTGTTTTCTCATCTATTCTAGTTGGTTCTTTAATTAGTTGAGATAACCCATATAGATTGATATGAGTAGAGGGGCTGCTGGAGTTACAGGCTGCCCAGTCAGTGTTAAGGTCTCCTAGTAGGATTGTTTCCTGAGGTAGATTGTCCTTTGTCCAGTGTAGGATGTCTTCTATTATGAGCGAGTTGTTGCCTGGAGGTATGTAGCAGCATATTATATTGATCTTCTTGGTGTTTCTTATGGATAGGACAGAAAATAGGACTTCAGCATTTTGAAAAGTGGGTGGTGTGGTGTGCAGGAGCTGGAGGTTAAGGGTGTTTTTAAAGAGAATGGCTACTCCTCCTCCTTTCCTGCTTGTTCTATCAGATCTAAGTATATTATACCCTGGGGGAAGAAAGTCTTCATCTTGGATACTGGGTTTAAGCCAGGTTTCTGTAATGGCAAGTATATCAAGGTTGTAGTGGGCTATGAATGCATGTAGGTCTGTTAGCTTGCTGGTAATACTTCTTATGTTGAGATTTAGGTTTAGCAGGTCAGATTTGGAAAATTAATTTTTTGTATGGGAAGTTCATTTACAAATGCCCAGGAATCTTTAAGACAATATGCTGTAGTTTGTACTAGTGGATTGAGAATAGAATCCTAATATTCAGCTATTCTTTCAGTTCTCATTTTTTTGTTGGCTATAATATGCCTGAAAGGACATTCCACTGGATTTTATGTAGCTTAGGTATTCCAAATAACCTACCTAAATTAGGAGAAGGTACATACATGAAATGAAACTCATCTAAGGAGACAGCATTGTTACTTACTAAGGGCTTTACAATTTTATCAATTGATTTAAAATGCCTTTTAATAGTATTGTAATGAACAACTCTGCCACATCCAACTCTGACTACTACCTTTTTGTCAATGCCACCGTCTCCAACCCATATAACATAGCTGGTCTCACTACCCTCTTGTAGAACTTCCCTTTCACTCTTACTGGTACCCGTCTGTCACAAATCACTCCTGACACTCTTCTCCACCCATTCCACCCTGCCTGTAATCTCTTCTTCACCTCTCTTCCACATTCACCATTATTCTGAACTGTTGATCCCAAGTACTTAAACTCATCTACCTTCGCCACCTCTACTCCTTGCATCCTCACCATTCCTCTGTCCTCCCTCTCATTCACACACAAATATTCTGTCTTATTCCTGCTGACCTTCATTCCTCTTCTCTCTAGAGCATATCTCCATCTCTCCAGGGTCTCCTCCACCTGTTCCCTACTCTCACTACAGATCACAATGTCATCTGCAAACATCATAGTCCACGGGGACTCCTGGCTGAACTCATCTGTCAAACTGTCCATCACCAGTGCAAATAAGAAAGGGCTCAGAGCTGATACTTGATGTAATCCCACCTCCACCTTAAAACATATCTGTCACTCCCACTGCAGTCCTCACCAATGTCACACTACCCTCGTACATATCCTCTACCACTCTTCCATACTTCTCTGCCACTCCCGACTTCCTCATACAATACCACAACTCCTCTCTAGGCACCCTGTCATATGCTTTCTCTAAATACACAAAGACACAATGCAACTCCTTCTGACCTTCTCTGTACTTCTCCATCAACACTTTCAGAGCAAACATCACATCTGTAGTGCTCTTTCCTGGCATGAAACCATACTGCTGATTACTAATCATCACGTCCCTTCTTAACCTAGCTTCCACTACTCTTTCCCATAACTTCATGCTGTGACTGATCAATTTTATCCCTCTGTAGTTACTGCAGCTCTGCACATCACCCTTATTCTTAAAGATAGGTACCAAAACACTTTTTCTCCACTCCTCAGGCATCCTCTGACTTTCCAAAATTTCATTAAACAATCTGGTTAAAAATTCCACTGCCTTTCACCTAAGCACCTCCATTCTTCCACTGGTATGCCATCTGGGCCAACAGCCTTTCCATTCTTCATCCTCTTCATAGCTGACCTTACTTCCTCCTTGCTAATCTGTTTCACTTCCTGATTCACTATCCCCACATCATCAAACCTTCTTTCTCTCTCATTCTCTTCATTCATCAGCCCTTCAAAGTACTCTTTCCATCTACTCAACACACTCTCCTCACTTGTGAGTACGTTTCCCTCACTATCCTTTATCACCCTTACCTGCTGCACATCTTTCCCAGCTCTGTCCCTCTGTCAAGCCAATCGGTACAGGTCCTTTTCTCCCTCTTTAGTGTCCAATCTCTCAAACAACTCTCCATATGCCTTATCCTTAGCCTTCGCCATCTCTCTCTTTGCCATGCGTCTCATCTCCTTATACTCATGTATACTTTCTTCATCTCTTTGGCAATCCCACTTCTTCTTTGCCAGCCTCTTCCTCTGTATACTCTCCTGTACTTCCTCATTCCACCACCAGGTCTCCTTGTCCTCCTTCCTCTGTCCAGATGTCACACGAAGCACCTTTCTTGCAGTCTCCCTTACTAGCTCTGCTGTAGTTTCCCAGCTATTTGGTAACTCTCCACTGCCTCCCAGTGCCTGTCTTAACTCTTCCCTGAACTCCACCTCACAATCACCCTTTTTTAACTTCCACCATTTAATCCTTGACACTGCTTTCACACTTCTCCTCCTCTTCTTGATGACCAACGTCATCCTACAGACCACCAGTCTATGCTGCTTAACAACATTTTAACCCAAACCCTAACCCTAAGGTCCGTCACTATCGCACGCTTACCTTACCCGCACCCTAACCCTAACTCAGTTAATCCACCTCTAACCCTTAACTCTGTCACTATTGCACACTTACCTTACCCGCACCCTAACCCTAACTCACTTATTCCGCCCCTAACCCTCAAGTCCATCACTATCACACACTTACCTTACCCACACCCTGACCCTAATGTCCGTCCCTATCGCACACTTACCTTAACATGTCAGTGTTCTCAGCAATGTGATTCTCAACTGTCGGTCTTCTCCATTGTCGATCTTCCGGTGTCAGTGTTCTCGTCATCGGCATTTACAACTTTCGGCGTTTTCAGGTAGACCCATATATAGATATAGATATATATAGGTGTGTGTGTGTGTGTGTGTGTGTGTGTGTGTGTGTGTGTGTGTGTGTATATATATATATATATATATATATATATATATATATATATATATATATATATATATATATATATATATATATAGGTGTGTGTGTGTGTATATATATATATATATATATATATATATATATATATATATATATATATATATATATATATATATATATATATATATATATATATATATCTATAGGTATATATATATATATATATATATATATATATATATATATATATATATATACACACACACACACACACACACACACACACACATATATATATATATATATATATATATATATATGTGTGTGTGTGTATATATATATATATATATATATATATATATATATATATGTGTATATATCTATATATATATATATATATATATATATATATATATATATATATATATATATATATATATATATATATATATATATATATATATTTATATATGTGTGTGTGTGTGTGTGTATATATACAGGTCTAGCTGACAACGCCGATGATGAGAACACCGACACCAGAAGATCAAAAACTGAGATGACCGACTGATGAAAACCCAGACGCTGAGAACACCGACATGTGAAAAGGCTGTGTAAGTATGCAGTAGTGACGGACGTTAGGGTTAGGGTGCGAGTAAGGTAAGTGCGAGATATTGATGGACTCTAGGGATGGGGTGGGTTAAGTGAGTTAGGTTAGGGCAAGGGTTAGGTGAGTGTGTGATAGTGACAGTCTTTAGGGTTAGGGGCGGGTTAAGTGAGTTAGGGTTAGGCACGGGTTAGGTGAGTGTGCGATAGTGACAGTCTTGGGTTAGGGCGGGTTAAGTGAGTTAGGGTTAGGGCGCGGGTTAGGTGAGTGTGCGATAGTGACAGTCTTTAGGGTTAGGGGCGGGTTAAGTGAGTTAGGGTTAGGGAGCGGGTTAGGTGAGTGTGCGATAGTAACAGATCTTAGGGTTAGGGTTTGGGTTAAGGTTATAGATAGCTGTATATGTAAGGTTTAGTGTGGGTTTGTAAGGATTTTGGTGTGCTTGTGTTGTGTGTGTGCTTTTTGGACAGGGGATTTGTTTTGTTTGTTGATTGTTGGGATTGTGGTGTGTCGGGCATGTGAGGTTTTGTGTTTGTGAACTTTCAGTTATGTGGTGTCGATGATTTCGTTGTCGGTGTTGTAGTGCGTCGGTGTTGTCAGGTAGACCCATATAATATATATATATATATATATATATATATATATAGATATATATATATATATATATATATATATATGTATATGTGTGTATATATATATATATATATATATATATATATATGTGTGTGTGTGTGTGTGTGTGTGTGTGTGTATATATATATATATATATATATATATATATATATATATATATATAAAGCAATAACCGCTACTTATAGAAGAAAGGTACTTTTTTATGCAAGAATAACTTCAACGGCACATTAAAAGTATGCTTAATTAAACTGTGCTATATAAAACAAATGTGATATAGTCAAAAAAAATGACATGGACACTGAATTCGATAAATTAAGCACTTTCGTTCATTCCAGATAATTGAACTTCTAAAGTATGCAGTAAAAAGTGTGGTACTATGATACAAATACAGTAAAAATCATGTGTTAATACAGTAATCAGTAATATTATTGAAGACATAACCAATAGAACCTTATGTGCATATTTGAGTGAACCAATGTACATAGCTGCTATGTACAGTAAATACATAATAATCTGTCACACTGAATATTCATGTTACGTCATGAATAAATATAAGGAATGACAGGCTTAGTCAAACCATCGTAAGGCTCATTTGATATTGGTGCTTCTATTGAGTCCTGGTGCGACTTCTGCGTTTAGTAAAATTTGCCATTTAAGCTCTCTAAATTCTAAGAACAGTTCACAATTACCAAAAAGCAAATCTGTTTTTTCTAATACAAGAAACATAATTTTTTTTTTTTAAATTAAGGCAATTATTACTATGTTTAGCCAAAGCATTAGTGAGATTGTTAGATCTAATAGCACGCAAGTGTTCTTTTATCCTGTCTGAAAGTCGTCTAGTTGTTTTCCCAATATAGAAACTAGAGCAAGCTGTGCAAATGCCAGCATAAACAACAAAAGTGGAATGGCAATGAAATGCTTTAGAGACATGCACTGTATAATTATAGTGTTTAAAAGTGTATTTATCACATACTAAAATATACTGGCAAACCACACACTTTTTACATGTATGCATACCTAGTGCACTGTTAGTGTCATGTTTATGTGTGAGAAAATAAGAACCTCTCTTTCTACAAAAGAACATATGGTCTTAGTGCGTTTGTAAGAGAAGGAAGGTTAATTCCCTAGGGTAGCATTAGCTTGTGGTATACTAGAAACTGTATCCCAATTTCTGGTTAAAATATCTCTGATATTCCCCATATCTCAGGAAATAGGAAGTGGGAAACCGAGAGACATATTAATAGATCTGTCTGGAACTGAAGTCTTATTTAGCAAACCAAATCTTAGAATAGGCTGAAATTTATTATACCTATTATTAGCAACCTCTGTAAATAAACTATGTAGAAGTGTCATAGGATAGTTTCTAACAGCAAACATTTTCATTAAAAGAATAGACTGTTCAAGAAATTCATCATCTTGACTAACAATCCTAGATAATCTAATAAATTGTCCTTTAACTAAATTTATTTTCATATATGCAGGATGCTGGCTGGTGTAGTCCAAAAAGTTAATCTTGTAGGTTTCCTTTCTGTACACTGTTGAAGTCAGTTTCCTTGAAGGTAGAATGTCAATTTTGGTATCAAGGAAGTTAATAGATTAACCATAACTAGAAATAGTAATATTAAGAAATGCAATGCTTTTTCTCATACTATCAAAAAAAAAGTTAAGCTAGGAATGTCACCATGCCAAGCAAAAAAGATGTCATCAATATATCTTTTATATAATAAAATATTCTCAAAGACATCAGTTTTAGTAAAGAACTCATTTTCCTATGCTGAAAGTATTAAATTAACAAAAGCAAGTTCCAATATTGATCCCATGGCAACACCTTTTGTTTCATGGTAAATCCTGTCATTGAAGTAGAAAAAGTTGTTAGTAAGAACAATATCCACAAGAGTACATATGGTGTTAACCTTATGTAGTGGTAGATTGGCATGTTTATGCAGAAATAATCTTAATAACTCAAGTCCTTTGTCATGTGGGATATTGGTATACAGTGCTTCTATATCAAGCGTTACTAAAATGCAATGAGAAAGATCATTTCTGTGTTGAAATAGTACATTTTAAAATCTCCAAGAATCTTTTAAGTAAGAATTAGTCTTTTGAACAAAAGGGTTAAGTATGGTATCTACATAATGTGCTATTTTTCCATCTTTGTTTTTTTATTCAAAATGATATGTCTAAAGGATGCGTTATGTTTATCTTTATGTAGCTTAGGTATTCCAAATAGCCTTCCTACGTTAGGTGCATTATTTAATTATTACCTTAGTTCATCTGTAGAAATAGCATTATTATTAACTAAGGTTGTAAGGTTGGATGATGTGGGGATAGTGAATCAGGAAGTGAAACAGATTAGCAAGGAGGAAGTATGGACAGCTATGAAGAGGATGAAGAATGGAAAGGCTGTTGGTCCAGATGGCATGCCATTTAAGAATGGAGGTGCTTAGGAGAAATGGCAGTGGGGTTCTTAACCAGATTGTTTACTGAAATCTTGGAAAGTCAGAGGATGCCTGAGTAGTGGAGAAAAAGTATTTTGGCACCTATTTTTAAGAATAAGGGTGATGTGCAGAATTGTATAAATAAAACTGATCAGTCACATCTTGAAGTTATGGGAAAGAGTAGTGGAAGGTAGGTTAAGAAGGGAGGTGATGATTAGCGATCAGCAGTGTGGTTTCATGTTGGGAAAGAGCAGTACAGATGTGATGTTTGCTCTGAGACTATTGATGGAGAAATATAGGGAAGGTCAGAAGGAGTTGCATTGTGTCTTTGTGGACTTGGAGAAAGCATATGATAGGGTGCCTAGAGAGGAGTTGTGGTATTGTATGAGGAAGTCAGGAGTGGCATAGAAGTATGTATGAGTGGTACAGGATATGTACAAGGGTAGTGTTACAGTAGTGAAGTATGCAGTGGGAGTGACAGATCTGTTCAAGGTGGAGGTGGGATTACATCAAGGATCAGCTCTGAGGTTCACAGACGAGATCAGACAGGAGGCTCCATGGACTATGATGTTTGCAGATGACATTGTGATCTGTAGTGAGAGTAGGGACCAGATTGAAGAGACCCTGGAGAGATGGAGATATGCTCTAGAGAGGAGAGAAATGAAGGTCAGCAGGACTAAGACAGAATATGTGTGTGTGAATGAGAGGGAGGATAGAGAAATGGTGAGGATGCAGGGAGTAGAGTTGGCGAAGGTGGATGAGTTTAAGTACTTGGGATCAACAGTTAAGAGTAATGGTGAGTGTGGAAGAGTGGAAGAGAGGTGAAGAAGAGAGTACAGGCAGGGTGGAATGGGTGGAGAAGAGTGTCAGGAGTGATTTGTGACAGACAGGTACCAGTACGAGTGAAAGGGAAGGTCTACAAGAGGGTAGTGAGACCAGCTATGTTGTATGGGTTGGAGACGGTGGCATTGACAAAAAGGCAGGAGTCAGAGCTGGAAGTGGCAGAGTTAAAGATGTTAAGATTTGCACTGGGTGTGACAAAGATGGACAGGATTAGGAATCAGTATATTAGAGGGTCAGCTCAGGTTGGACGGTTTGGAGACAAAGTCTTAGAGGCGAGATTGCGATGGTTTGGACATGTGCCGAGGAAGGATGATGGGTATATTGGGAAAAGGATGCTAAGGATGGAGCTGCCAGGTAAGAGGAACAGAGGAAGGCCTAAGATAAGGTTTATGGATGTGGTGAGAGAGGACATGCAGGCAGTTGGCGTGACAGAGCAAGATGCATTGGACAGGAAGAAATGGAAACAGATGATCCGCTGTGGCAACCCCTAACAGGAACAGCCGAAAGAGAAGAAGATTAACTAAGGTTGTAAGTTTCTTATCTACAACTGAAAAATGTTTATTAACAGTTTTAAGGTCAACAGGTTCACAAAACTCATTATTTTTAAGTGTTTCTTCCATTTTTTTCAATATACATAGATTGTTCCATGAGCACTAAACCAGTGCCTTTATCAGCACGCATTATTCTTAATGTTTTGTCATTGGAGAGTTCATGTAGTGCTATTTTTTCTTCATGAGCTAAATTGTGCCATTTAGCTGTATCATTAGAATTGCAGAGCTGTCTAATATCTTTTTCACAGATTTTTAGATAAGCATTTAATGTGTTATGTAAAGATGGATTATATAAGCTTTTAGGTTTAATAGTTAAAAGACTGTTAACCTCAGTTTCAGAATCATCAGAATCATAACCATTAAATGTATTATTTACATTTTCATTTTCTTTATCTTTGTTGTGAAACTGTATCTTTAAATTAAGCTGTATTTTTCATTGCTAGATACTGTTTCATTACCTAATTGCATGTTTACTGAATTACTTAACTGTAAACTGCTTTTTCATACTGAGCATTGTGTTTTCTGTTTGTGAATGCTCTATCCAAGCTTTTCTGTGCATTTTTTGATGATTCTGTGTTCTAGCCTAGTCTGCAGTTAAAAGCATACTCTAGAGTCTCTTTGCTTCTTGATCTTTTTAAAACTTTCATTTAGTGGCTACAGCTAGGAGCTGTAATAGTTTTCCACCTACCCTCCCCAGTGTAGTGGTGTTCTTATACTTAATGGCTTTACATTTGCCAGCCCATACTGTATATTTGATCTGTCACACTCCTCCCAGTCTAGTGCCATTCGTTCATTCAATCTAATAGAGAACATTTGTGAAGTCCAACCCACTCAGATTCTTAACCTTGAATTACCTTCTGTTCCAGCTTTCTCCATTTCCACTTTACCGGAAAAAAAATATCTAAGCTTGTTTCCCCCATTTCCTGTAACAAGTCTAGTCCAGATACAGATTTGCTGTATCCAGAATTGTTTGTAAGCTCCTGAGCCCTCCCACCTGCTTAACTAGGGTTAAACTATTCCTGGCGTCATAAAGTCTGGTCTTCAAATTTTCCCTTGCAACTGGCCAGATTTTTAGTTTTAGCACTCAAATCTGTTTTTTTTTAGATCAGCACTTGTTCAGAACTCATTGTAAGCACTAAAGAAGCTGCAAATTACTACAGTACTCAACTTTCCTCACTTGTCTAGAGGAAAACAGTTTTTAGTACTTAATAAATAAGCACCTATCCAGGCATATCTAAAGGTCAGCTCCTGGTGTTTTCTCCTGTCTACCTGATTAATTTGGGCATCTTGGGGCAATGCAGCAATTGCCTCATGTACACAGATAACCCCATCCTCCTACCACCCAACAGTACGACCTGTGAGTGATGCACTTATATAGCTAAACTGGAAGCAAAGCTCTCTTCACCAAAGACTGGACTAGACAGTCAAGAGGAGAAGGTAAACACTTGCATCACACCACAATCATCACATAGTCCCTCCAAACTTACACCACCAAAACACACACATAGAAGCACAAAACACATGTCTACATTTGCAGAGGCTCTCAACAAAAATCTGCCCAAACAACCGAGACCTCCAAAGCAGAAATGCAAGCAACCTCCACCCCCCAACACAAACCAAATGACACATAGCCCACATACTCAGTGTGCCACTCAATTACAGCCCATAAGACATAATGTACCCAACACTCTAGTTATAGGTGACTCTATAGTCAGGCACACTGATGTTCCACTCACCAGGATAAACAAGGAGAAAGTTACTGTCAGCTGCCTGTCAGGTGCCAGGATCCGCCACATAATTCATGCACTCAGGTCACTCCACAACAAGTACAAATATGATTCTATCATTGTCCATGTTGGTGTGAATGACCTGAGATGTACCTCCCTGGACTACATCAAAAGAGACATGGAGGAGCTCTCCAATCTTGTAGCCCAGACAGGTATGTACCTAGCCCTGAGTAGTATACTGCCATCACCCAGAATGATACCACAGTACAAGGACAAAATGATTGACTTCAACAATTTGCTAAGCTTCTGGTGTCATTCTAAGGGAATCCAGTATCTGTCTGTATGGGATGGCATGATCGACAGACCACGATGCTTTGCCAGAGATGGCCTGCACCTGTTGTACTTGGGATTCCGGACACTGGCAAAGGTTCTTGCCACCCCTATAGTGCCTTTTTTAGGCAAGGTTCAAATGACAAATTCATCACCGTAACAGGTACAAGCAAGCAAAATCTGAGGGTAATGCTACTCAGTGCTAGAAGTCTAAACCTCAAAATGCACTCACTCGAGGCACTCCTTAAAATAGAGAACATAGACATCTGTGCAGTGACAGAGACCTGGTTCAAAGCTCCAGAGAGCACCCCTGCATTACCAGGCTATAATTCATACCACACCTTTCGGCCACCTAACCCAGACTGAAACACTAAACGTGGAGGTGTGTCCATATTCATTAAGGATATCCACACCTCAAAGCTAGTTGCTCAGCATAATGCTCCCGAGATTATCCAAGTTCAACTAACTCTGGACAAGACCACAATCCAGATTGTAGCTTGCTACAGATTCCCAACCATGCCCCGGGATTCCCACTCCTCTTTTCTTGATACACTGGAAAATATTAGGGTACAACCCAACACCGTAATAATGGGTGATTTCAACTACCCCACGATTAACTGGGAAAACAACTCATGTGCCAACTCTTTTGCTCAATATTTTCTGGAATTCATCAATTCCAATGCCTTGGATCAACTTATCCACACCCCCACCAGGGGCAGCAATATCCTAGACCTGGTCATCACCAACATGGGCGACCAGTGTTCCACACCAGAGGTCAATTCCTCGTTGGTCAGATCTGACCAAAAGCTAATCACCCTAGACATCAACATCCCACTCCCACCCCACATTAGGAAAACAACCGTAAAAAAAAATTTCTCCAAAGCCAACTTCATGCTTCTGAAGACAGAAGTGACAAACTTCATGACACCCATGCAGATGGCAATAGAGGTACAACTGTGAATCCTACACAAATGCACTTTAAAAGCACTTACACATGTGCATGGATTGTGCTATCCCTAACAGAACCAAGATGCTATCCTCCAAAAAAAAAGAAGCCAATCTGGTGGTCTTCTGCCATAAACAAACTCTACAACAGAAGAAAGAAACTGTTGCAAAAAAGAGTAAAATCCCATGATTGGAGGAACTCCCTGATCAGCCTCAGTAAAAGCTGAGATCCCTCATAAAATCCTCCAAAGCTAGTTATGAAAACAAAATCACCACTGATTCTAAAGACAACCACAAAGCATTCTATAGCTATGTCAAAAATCTCAATGGCAACACTCAGATCTGCTCTGAGTTACAGCACAATGGCACTAAATATACAGAACCAACTGATATTACTAACATCCTGGCAGATAGGTTCAGTGCTAACTGTACCCCCCTCTCACCCCCTAAAGGGCTCATCTTTATACCGGAAGAATGCAAAGTTCCTGTAATCACAGCTGAACAGGTAAAAAACTCACTCTCTAAAGCCAAGAACACAGCATCCATGGGACCTGACAACATCCCAGGCTGCCTTCTACATGAACTACAGAATGAACTGGCACCCCACCTAAGTACCATGTTCAGTCATAGCCTCACCTCAGGCTTTGTGCCGATTGAATGGCGCACAACTACAGTTATTCCACTCCACAAAGTGGGAGCCATGACAGACCCTGGGAACCACTACCCCCATTAGCCTAACGAGCCTGGTCTGCAAGGCCATGGAACATATCATCATGGAACTCATAAACAAAGACATTGCAGATCTCCAAACTCTGGACCCCACACAGTTCGGGTTTGTAAAAGGCAGATCATGTCTCCTAAACCTGATAGACTTCTTTGAAGCAGTCACCAAAGCCATGGATGAGGGTAAGGTGGTCCACACAGCCTATCTAAATCTCGCCAAAGTGTTTGACACAATCCCCCACTTTGGAATTATAGATAAACAAACTAAACTAGGTATAAATCCCTGTGTCACAAGATGGGTTGCCAACTGGCTTACCGATAGAATCCACACTGTGAAAGTAGCACACTCCAAATCAGACTTCAGACCAGTGACAAGTGGTGTACCACAGAGTTCATTCCTGGGTCCTCTCCTGTTTGGTATCTACTTCTCTGAAATACAGGCTAACACAGAAGGTCTTTGGCTAACTAAGTTCGCAGATGACTGCAAACTAGGAGCCATAATCCTACAAAAGGGCCTCACTGAGACAGATGCCTGGTGTCAAAGCCAAGGCCTCAAGCTCAGTGCATTGTCATCTCCTTTGGTAAAACATCTGTACCCATGAACTACCACATAGGCGGTAGTCTACTTAACACTGAAAGTGTGATAAGAGACCTTGGGACACAGTTGGACAGTAGTCTCTCCTTTGATAATCACATCACCACAGTCATTAGGAAATCCTTCTACGTGGCACACCTCATCACAAAAGATTTCTCATCCAGAAAGAAAGAGGTCATTGTTCCCCTCTACTCATCACTCATTAGACCCATTATAGAGTAAAATGCCCCTTTTGGTATGTACCTCACAAGACATCTACAACAACTGGAAAGACTGCAGAAATACCTCACAAACAGTATTACAGGCCTCAAACAGATGCCCTACGCAGAACATCTCAAAAAACTCCAGCTTTACTGTGTCACATATCGCCTACTAAAAAGCAATCTCTGCCTAACATACAAAGCTATGTCAAACCCAGAGCTGCTGGACATGCTCCACTTAAAGAAATCCCAATCCCTCTGAGCTACATGCTCTAGGGACCTAAACCTTGTCACTACAATAAACAGAACATGATGGAGGAATAGATTCCTGTCCCAGAGACTTCCCATACTCTGGAACAGACTACCTATCCATGTCAAGCGAAGCTCCTCATAAGCACTCTTCAAGAAAAATCTTGATGATTGGATGGGTAATAGGAAATTCACCCCGGGGATCACTTCTGTGGCTCTGCTTGACAGGGGCACAGGAAAATAATTTTCTTGGGTAGCGAAAGCCAGGGTACCTTTTTGGCTAGGCTTGTATAGGCCCTAGGGCCAATAGCCTAATACCTACCTATTAACCTATGAACCTATAATACAGAGACGTAAGTCTAACAGTAAGTCAGGAAGAAAAGCTCTCTGGGCTGGGATAAATGTAAAGCCTTTCTGTAAGACTGTGATATGGTTATTAGAAAGTTGCCTATTAGTAAGATTTACTACTACAGTGCTCATGTTATTAATAAGTTTGTCAATCTCATCAATGAAAGAATCTGAAATATTGTCAGTGTGTAAAGTAGTGTTACTATTAGCATCTGTAACTTTAAATCTGAAGCTTCTGTCATCTGTTTGTAAAGAATGAGAACCAGTGACATCACCATAACACAAAACTAACCTATTAATACAATTCAATATATAATCATTGCAAAAGCGAAGGCTTGTATTCGAGCTGTACAATATATATGTATATATGTATACATGTATATCATGTATATATATATATATATATATATATATATATATATATATATATATATATATATATGTGTGTGTGTGTGTGTGTGTGTGTGTGTGTGTGTGTGTGTGTGGGTGTATATATTATTTATTTATTTATTCCAGTTTGGTGACATGGGAGGTCCACTGGGCTTGACAGCTCGTTTTCAGTGGAGGCCCGGGGAGAAAAGCTCCACAAAGTTACATCACATATTGAATTACCACAATACAAAGTTACATTACATATTGAAATAACAAAGAAAAATCATTTGCATTACGGTCAATATGTACTCTTACAAAACACAGCAGGTAGAATACCACATGAATAGGTATCATTCACTAAGTAACTAAGATATTAAAGAAAAATTATACAGACAGGATGAGAGGCATAGAGCATGAGGCTGGGTGCAGATATTGGATACAATTAATAGTCTAGGTCTATGAGAGAGGTTAGAAAGCTAAGGAGGTTAGCCAGGAGAGAAGGAAGAGGGGAGCTAGGGCAGTATGGGGTGAAAAGTACAGTTAAATTTTTTGTGAAGAAACAGGTAGGAGTGAAGTTGTCTTTTGAAGGTGTGTAGGTTGTCACTGGTCCTTATTATATATGGGTGTACTACGGTTGATTGAAAACTCACTTGATTGAAAATGAAATTACTAGGACCACGTCACTGAAAACTCACTTGACTGATACTCATTTTGTTGAAAGTCATAAATGGCCTTTTCCCCACTGTAGTGCGACCCTGGAGTTAGTATATAAAGTAAGGAGGGGTGCGGTGGAAGCCTTTTTCCCACCTGCTTAACTAGGGTTAAACTATTCCTGGCGCCATAAAGTCTGGTCTTAAAATTTTTCCCCTTTGCAACTAGCCAGTTTTTAGTTTTAGCACTCAAATCTGTTTTTTGATCAGCACTTGTTCAGAACTCATTGTAAGCACTAAAAAGCTCAAATTACTACAGACTCAACTTTCCTCACTTGTCTAGAGGAAAACAGTTTTTATTAATAAATAAGCACCTATCCAGGCATGTCTAAAGGTCAGCTCCTGGTGTTTTCTCCTGTCTACCTGATAAATTTGGGCATCTTGGGGCAATGCAGCAATTGCCTCATGTACACAGAAAACCCCCTCCTCCTACCACCCAACATACAACCTGTGAGAGATGCACTTATATAGCCAAACTGGAAGCAAAGCTCTTTCACCAAAGACTGGACTAGACAGTCAAGAGGAGAAGGTAAACACTTGCACCACACCACACTCATCACATAGTCCCTAAAAACCTTACACCACCAAAACACAAAATAGAACACAAAAACACCCCTACTTTTCAGAGGCTCTCAAAAAAATCTGCCCAAACAACAGAGACCTCCAAAGCAGAAATGCAAGCAACCTCCACCCCCAACAAAACCCCAAATGACACATAGCCCACAAACACTGTGTGCCACTCAACTACAGCCCATAAGGCATAATGTACCCAACACTCTAGTCATAGGTGAATCTATAGTCAGGCATACTGATATTCCACTCACCAGGCTAAACAAGGAGAAAGTCACTGTCAGCTGCCTGTCAGGTGCCAGGATCCGCCACATAACATGCACTCAGGTCACTCCACAACAAGTACATATATGACTCTGTCATTGTCCATGTTGGTGTGAATGACCTGAGATGTACCTCCCTGGACTCCATAAAAGAGACATGGAGGAGCTCTCGATCTTGTAGCCCGGGGGTATGCCCCTAGCCCTGAGTAGCATCCTGCCATCACCCAGAATTATACCACAGTACAAGGACAAAATGATTGACTTCAACAATTGGCTAAACTTCTGGTGTCATTCAAAGGGGAATCCAGTATCTGTCTGCCTGGGATGACATGATCGACAGACCACATGCTTTGCCAGAGATGGCCTGCACCTTTTCCCTTGGGATTCGGATACTGGCAAAGGCTTGCCCCCCCTATAGTGCCTTTTAGGCAAGGTTTCAAATGACAAAATCACCCCCCTAACAGGTACAAACAAGCAAAAACTGAGGGTAATGCTACTCAATGCTAGAAGTCTAAACCTCAAAATGCACTCACTCGAGGCACTCCTTAAAATGGAGAACATAGACATCTGTGCAGTGACAGAGACCTGGTTCAAAGCTCCAGAGAGCACCCCTGCATTACCAGGCTATAATTTATACCACACCTTTGGCCACCTAACCCAGCCCGAAACACTAAAGGTGGAGGCGTGTCCATATTCATTAAGGATATCCACACCCCCAAGCTAGTTGCTCAGCATAATGCATCCGAGATTATCCAAGTTCAACTAACTCTGGGCAAGACCAAATCCAGATTGTAGCTTGCTACAGACCCACCATCCCCCAGGTTTCCCCACTCCTTTTTTCTTGATACACTGGAAAATATTAGGTACAACCCAACACCTAATAATGGGTGATTTCAACTCCCCCACCATTAACTGGGAAAACTACTCATGTCCAACTTTTTTGCTCAATTTTTTTTCGGGAATTCATCAATTCCAATGCCTTGGATCAACTTATCCACACCCCCCAGGGGCAGCAATATCCTAGACCTGGTCATCACCAACATGGGGACCAGTGTTCCACCCAGAGGTAAATTTCCTGGTTGGTCAGATCTGACCACAAGCTAATCACCCTAGACACCCACATCCCCTCCCCCCCCATTAGGAAACAAACGTAAAAATTTCTCCAAAGCCAATTTTGCTTTTTAAGACAGAAGGGGCAAACTTCATGACACCCATGCAGATGGACAATAGAGGAAATGCTGAATCCTACACAAATGCACTTTATAAGCACTTACACAGTGCATGGTTTGGCTATCCCTAACAGAACCAAGATGCTATCCTCCAAAAAAACGACCCCAATCTGGTCGTCCCCTGCCATAAACACACTCTACAACAGAAGAAAGAAACTGTTGTAAAAAAGTGTAAAATCCCATGTTTGGGAGGAACTCCTGGTCAGCCTCAGTAAGAAGCTGAGATCCCTCATAAAATCCTCCAAAGCTAGTTATGAAAACAAAATCACCACTGATTCTAAAGACAACCACAAAGCATTCTATAGCTATGTCAAAAATCTCAATGGCAACACTCAGATCTGCTCTGAGTTACAGCACAATGGCACTAAATATACAGAACCAACTGATATTGCCAACATCCTGGCAGATAGGTTCAGTGCTAACTTTACCCCCCTCTCCCCCCCTAAAGGGCCCATCTTTATACCGGAAGAATGCAAAGTTCCTGTAATCACAGCTGCACAGGTAAAAACCTCACTCTCCAAAGCCAAGAACACAGCATCCATGGGACCTGACAACATCCCAGGCTGCCTTCTACATGAACTACAGAATGAACTGGCACCCCACCTAAGTACCATGTTCAATCATAGCCTCACCTCAGGCTTTGTGCCCATTGAAGGGCCCAACTCAGTTATCCCACTCCACAAAGGGGAGCCATGACAGACCCGGGGAAACCCACTACCCCATTAGCCGGAGCCTGGTCTGCAACCATAAATTCATCATGGAACTCATAAACAAAGACATTGGAATCTCCAAACTCTGGACCCCACACATATTGGGATTGAAAAAGGCAGATCATGTCTCCTAAACCTGATAGTTTTTGGATGAAGGGGGTAAGGTGGTTCACACAGCCTATCTAGATCTCCCCAAAAGGTTTTACAATCCCCACTCTGGAATTATAGATAAACTCACTAAACTAGGTATAAATCCCTATGTCACAAGATGGGTTGCCAACTGGCTTTGACAAAACCCCACACTGTGAAAGTAGCAACCCAAATCAGACTTCAGACCAGTGACAAGGGGTTACCACAGGGTTCAGTCCTGGGTCCTCTCCTGTTTGGTATCTACTTCTCTGAAGTACAGGCTAACACAGAAGGTTTTTTTAAAATAAGTTAGATGACTGCAAACTAGGAGCCATAATCCTAAAAAAGGGCCTCACTGAGACAGATGCCTGGTGTCAAAGCCATGGCCTCAAGCTAAAGGTGCATTGTCATCTCCTTTGGTAAAACTCTGTACCCATGAACTACCACATAGGTGGTAGTCTACTTAACACTGAAAGTGTGATAAGAGACCTTGGGACACAGGTGGACAGTAGTCTCTCCTTTGATAATCACATCCCCACAGTCAGGAAATCCTTCTCGTGGCACACCTCATCAAAAAAGGTTTCTCATCCAAAAAAAAAGAGGTCATTGTTCCCCTACTCATCACTCATTAGACCCATTATAGCGTAAAATCCCCCTTTTGGTATGGACCTCACAAGACATCTACAACAACTGGAAAGACTGCAGAAATACCTCACAAAAAATTACTGGCCTCAAACAGATCCCCCTGAACATCTCAAAAACTCCAGCTTTACTGTGTCCCCGCCAAAGGGGCAATTTTGCC
The DNA here is from genome assembly GCF_019279795.1 of Protopterus annectens. Lineage (NCBI taxonomy): Eukaryota > Metazoa > Chordata > Ceratodontiformes > Protopteridae > Protopterus > Protopterus annectens. Next base: position 715,639,793 of record NC_056743.1, on the reverse strand, counting down.
TAACATACAAAGCTATGTCAAACCCAGAGCTTTTGGACATGCTCCACTTAAAGAAATCCCAATCCCTCTGAGCTACATGCTCTAGGGACCTAAACCTTGTCACCACAATAAACAGAACATGCTGGAGGATTTCCTGTCCCAGAGACTTCCCATACTCTGGAACAGACTACCTATCTATGTGGCTCCTCATTAGCACTCTTCAAGAAAAATCTTGATGATTGGATGGGAATAGGAAATTCCCCCGGGATCACTTCTGTTTCTGCTTGACGGGGGCACAGGAAAATAATTTTTTTGGGGGAAAGCCGGGGTATTTTTTGGCTAGGCTTGTATAGGCCCTAGGGCCAATAGCCAAATACCTACCTTTTAAACCTATGAACCTATAATAAAAACCGGTCTAACAAAAATCAGGAAGAAAAGCTCTTCTGGGATAAATGAAAAAACCTTTTCTGAAAGACTGTGATATGGATTAGAAATTGCCTTTTGGTAAGTTTTACTACACAGTGCCATTTATTAATAAGTTTGTCAACCCATCAATAAAAGAATCAAAATATTGTCAGGGGAACCTTTAGCATCTGTAATTTTAAAATTTGAAGCTTCTGTCATTTTTTGAAAAGAATGAAAAACAGTGACATCACCATAAAAAAAAACTAACCTTTTAAATACAATTCAATATAAATCATTGCAAAAAGCAACTTTTTTATAAATATATTTATGTATACTTTAACATTTATTATATAATATATATATATATATATATTTTTTTTTTTTTTTATTTTTTGTGTTTTTGTGTGTGTGTGGGGGTTGATTTTAATTTATTTATTTATTCCATTTGGGTGACTGGGGGTCCACGGGACAGCTTTTTCAGGGGGCCCGGGGAAAAACCCACAAAGTTACATCACATTTGAATTACCACAATAAAATTAATTAAAAACAAAAAAATCATTTGAAACCAAATGTACCTTACAAAAACAAAAAAACCCAAAAAATTTTAAAAAAAATTTTTAAAAAAAAAATTTTTAAAAAAAAAAGGTTTTTGGGGGGGGGGGGAAAAAATTTTTTTTATGAAAAGGGAAAAAAAAAAAAAAGGGGGGGGCCCGTTGGGGGGGAAAAAAATTTTTTTGGGAAAAAAATTTTTTTTAAGGGGGGGTTTTTTTTTTTTTTAAGGGGGATTTTTTTTTTAAAAAAAAAAAACCCCCAAAAATAAAAAAATTTTAAAAAAAATTTTTTTTTTTTGGGGGGGAAAAAAATTAAAAAAAATTGGTTTTTAAAAAAAATTTTTTCCTTTTAAAATTTTTTTTTAAAAACCCCAAAAAAAAAAAAATTTTA